>NC_090732.1:70543437-70548437 GCF_036898095.1 Palaemon carinicauda
GATGTGACCTACCTCCTCGATCTCCTCCGACTCACTCAACTGCGCTTGGAACTCGATGGCAAGCACAGGTTCAGGCTCGGGGCCAAAACCTTCGAAACCTCTGGGAGAAACAGCATCAGGCCAAAGCTTCTTCCAAGCTGAATTCAGTGTCCGACGAGTTACTCCCTCCCAAGCCTGATGTATGATCTTTAAGCAGTGCACGATATTGAAATGGCTCCTCCAAAATTCCCGCAAAGTTAAGTTGGTGCTTTGCGTGACATTGAAGCACTGCCTAAATAAGTGCTTGGTGCAGAGCTTCTTAAAATTAGAGATGACTTGCTGGTCCATGGGCTGGAGGATAGGGGTGGTGTTCGGTGGAAGATACAACACTCTGATGAATTTGTACTGGTTGATGATATCATCTTCAAGTCCTGGGGGGTGAGCAGGTGCATTATCCAAACAAAGCAAGCACTTCAAAGGCAAATTCCTCTCCTGAAGGTACTTCTTGACAGCAGGGCCAAAAACTAGGTTTACACATTCAACAAAGATCATGATCACTAGACTGCTTCGTAGATTTTATAAAGAAACTATCGAGAGAAAGTTGCTTGGTACGGCTTTTGAGAATTTTTCTAAAATGACTTAAACAAACATCATCGAACTGCGCAACTACACGGCAAACCTGAAGTTTCTGTGGGTGATGCTTATCGCTGAAATCAACCACGTGTTGATGATATGCCAACATCTGTTTTGTTTCAGCCGAACCTAATATGTGACCTACCTCCTCGATCTCCTCTGACTCACTCAACTGCGCTTGGAACTCATCATAATGCATGGCTTGCAGCTCCTTGAGTTCCTCGGTGGTGAGCTCTTCATGATGGTAGTCGACGAGTTCGGTGATGTCATCTTCATCCACCTCCAGACCCATGGACTTGCCAAGGGATACAATCTCTTCTACGTCCTCCTCGATGGCAAGCACAGGTTCAGGCTCGGGGCAAAAACCTTCGAAACCTCTGGGAGAAACAGCATCAGGCCAAAGCTTCTTCCAAGCTGAATTCAGTGTCCGACGAGTTACTCCCTCCCAAGCCTGATGTGTGATCTTTAAGCAGTGCACGATATTGAAATGGCTCCTCCAAAATTCCCGCAAAGTTAAGTTGGTGCTTTGCATGACATTGAAGCACTGCCTAAATAAGTGCTTGGTGCAGAGCTTCTTAAAATTAGAGATGACTTGCTGGTCCATGGGCTGGAGGATAGGGGTGGTGTTCGGTGGAAGATACAACACTCTGATGAATTTGTACTGGTTGATGATATCATCTTCAAGTCCTGGGGGGTGAGCAGGTGCATTATCCAAACAAAGCAAGCACTTCAAAGGCAAATTCCTCTCCTGAAGGTACTTCTTGACAGCAGGGCCAAAAACTAGGTTTACACATTCAACAAAGATCATGATCACTAGACTGCTTCGTAGATTTTTTAAAGAAACTATCGAGAGAAAGTTGCTTGGTACGGCTTTTGAGAATTTTTCTAAAATGACTTAAACAAACATCATCGAACTGCGCAACTACACGGCAAACCTGAAGTTTCTGTGGGTGATGCTTATCGCTGAAATCAACCACGTGTTGATGATATGCCAACATCTGTTTTGTTTCAGCCGAACCTAAGATGTGACCTACCTCCTCGATCTCCTCCGACTCACTCAACTGCGCTTGGAACTCATCATAATGCATGGCTTGCAGCTCCTTGAGTTCCTCGGTGGTGAGCTCTTCATGATGGTAGTCGACGAGTTCGGTGATGTCATCTTCATCCACCTCCAGACCCATGGACTTGCCAAGGGATACAATCTCTTCTACGTCCTCCTCGATGGCAAGCACAGGTTCAGGCTCGGGGCCAAAACCTTCGAAACCTCTGGGAGAAACAGCATCAGGCCAAAGCTTCTTCCAAGCTGAATTCAGTGTCCGACGAGTTACTCCCTCCAGAGCCTGATGTATGATCTTTAAGCAGTGCACGATATTGAAATGGCTCCTCCAAAATTCCCGCAAAGTTAAGTTGGTGCTTTGCGTGACATTGAAGCACTGCCTAAATAAGTGCTTGGTGCAGAGCTTCTTAAAATTAGAGATGACTTGCTGGTCCATGGGCTGGAGGATAGGGGTGGTGTTCGGTGGAAGATACAACACTCTGATGAATTTGTACTGGTTGATGATATCATCTTCAAGTCCTGGGGGGTGAGCAGGTGCATTATCCAAACAAAGCAAGCACTTCAAAGGCAAATTCCTCTCCTGAAGGTACTTCTTGACAGCAGGGCCAAAAACTAGGTTTACACATTCAACAAAGATATGCCTAGTGACCCAAGCCTTAATATTAGCACGCCACAAAACATGCAGCCTGTTTTTATTAATTTTATGTGCTTTAAATGCCCTAGGGTTTTTGGAATGGTAAACCAATAATGGCTTTATTTTGCAATCCACGCTGGCATTGGCACAAAGGGCAAGAGTCAACCGATCCTTCATAGGCTTATATCCATGCATTTCTTCTCTTCGGCGGTAATGTATGTTCGACTAGGTATCTTTTTCCAAAACAGACCGGTTTTATCACAGTTAAAAACTTGCTGCTCTACGTAACGTTCCTCCTCCACGATCTTTTCGATCTTTTTAACAAAACCATTAGCAGCCTTGGTGTCCGAACTGGAAGCCTCTCCGTGCCGAACAACTGAATGAATCTCGGTCCGTTTCTTAAATTTCTCAAACCAACCTCGAGACGCCTTGAATTCCTCCGTTGTAGGATCGGTTGAACTCTCCCCAGCATCACCCCCAGAGCCAGCCGCCTGCAAGTCACAATAGATAGCGCTGGCCTTCTCACAAATGATCGTTTCAGTGATTGTATCGCCAACAATCTCTTTGTCCTTTATCCATATCAACAAAATGCGTTCCATCTCTTCCAGGGTAGGACTACGACGTTTAGAAATAATGGTGATCCCCTTCGATGGTTTGACTGCTTTAATGGCTGCCTTCTGTTTGATGATCGTCGAGATCGTCGACATATTCAAGCCATATTGTTTAGCCAGATCGCTAACACGCACACCACACCACGCTCATGTTTTTCTATTATTTCTTGTTTTAGTTCTAATGGAAGCATAGACTTCTTCCTTTTCTCACCACTACTACTTCCTGAACCGAAACTAAGCTTTTTAGGACCTATGATTATACGTAAAACCCAAAAACAAAACGTGAAAAAGGAAGATAAAAATCACTGTTAATAACGAAGCGAATAGAGAACAACCACACGATGTGCACGATGTGAGAGGACTGATCAAGGCGACGCTCGATTGGCGCCCCTCCAATGTGCTGCCGTCTACAGGCGTAAACAAGAAACTACGATCGACGCTTCGAGAAAATTCTACGCGTATGATCTACGTCGGATGTTGGAGCAAAACTTCGGGTGTCAAGACGAAAATTTGATCGAATTTTACTTCGGATGTAGGAAAATTCGTATGTAAAGACAATCGTATGTAGAGGTTCCACTGTATACACATATACATACATACACACATACATACACACACACACACACACACACACATATATATATATATATATATATATATATATATATATATATATATATATATATATATATATATATATATATATATATGTAAATGTATATGTGTATGTATGTATATGTGTATATATATGTATATGTGTATACTGTATACACATACATATACCAAGGCACTTCCCCCAAATTTGGGGGGTAGCCGACATCAACAAATGAAACAAAACAAAAAAGGGGACATCTACTCTCTACGTTCCTCTAGCCTAACAAGGGACTCAACCGAGTTCAGCTGGTACTGCTAGGGTGCCACAGCCCACCCTCCCACATTATCCACCACAGATGAAGCTTCATAATGCTGAATCCCCTACTGCTGCTACCTCCACGGTCATCTAAGGTATCGGAGGCAGCAGCAGGGCCTACCAGAACTGCCTCACAATCGCTCGCCATTCATTCCTATTTCTAGCACGCTCTCTTGCCTCTCTCACATCTATCCTCCTATCACCCAGAGCTTTCTTCACTCCATCCATCCACCCAAACCTTGGCCTTCCTCTTGTACTTCTCCCATCAACTCTTGCATTCATCACCTTCTTTAGCAGACAGCCATTTTCCATTCTCTCAACATGGCCAAACCACCTCAACACATTCATATCCACTCTAGCTGCTGACTCATTTCTTACACCCGTTCTCACTCTCACCACTTCGTTCCTAACCCTATCTACTCGAGATACACCAGCCATACTCCTTACACACTTCATCTCAAACACATTCAATTTCTGTCTCTCCATCACTTTCATTCCCCACAACTCTGATTCATACATCACAGTTGGTACAATCACTTTCTCATATAGAACTCTTTTTACATTCATGCCCAACCCTCTATTTTTTACTACTCCCTTAACTGCCCCCAACACTTTGCAACCTTCATTCACTCTCTGACGTACATCTGCTTCCACTCCACCATTTGCTGCAACAACCCACCCCAAGTACTTAAACTGATCCACTTCATCAAGTAACTCTCCATTCAACATGACATTCAACCTTGCACCACCTTCCCTTCTCGTACATCTCATAACCTTACTCTTACCCACATTAACTCTCAACTTCCTTCTCTCACACACACTTCCAAATTCTGTCACTAATCGGCCAAGCTTCTCTTCTGTGTCTGCAACCAGTATAGTATCATCTGCAAACAACAACTGATTTACCTCCCATTCATGGTCATTCTTGTCTACCAGTTTTAATCCTCGTCCAAGCACTCGAGCATTCACCTCTCTCACCACTCCATCAAAATACAAGTTAAACAACCACGGTGACATCACACATCCCTGTCTCAGCCCCACTCTCACCGGATACCAATCACTCACTTGATTTGCTATCCTAACACATGCTTTACTACCTTTGTAGAAACTTTTCACTGCTTGCAACAACTTTCCACCAACTCCATATAACCTCATCACATTCCACATTGCTTCCCT
>NC_090732.1:70553437-70575937 GCF_036898095.1 Palaemon carinicauda
AATGATACCAAATACTTATATATTAGAGTGAAAAATAATATACTGTATTTAGTTATTTTTTCTTTTTTCTATATCAATAAACCGTTGTCATCCTTTTGCGGCGCCACCCGTCGTCCTTCGTGGGTTAAGAATGGTAAGAAGCCTGCAAACAGGGCAATAGTGGCTTTGAGTGGAGCAATATTCCCTCTACGACACCAATCACAGAAGATTTTCCACTTTGCCTGGTAAACTGCTGCGGAAGACTTTCGGAGGTATCCAGAAAGCTGCTTCCCAGATGGTTTTGAAAACTTTTTCTTTTGGAGGAGATGCTGGGATAGGCAATGTACTTGCATCATGTTATTTTCTTCTGTGAGTTGGCGTAGCAGGTTTGGCCATTCTGGCAGTTCTCTTGCATTACTCTGACTCCCTTGCATGTTCTGATTCTGTTAAATGTCTGTATATCAGACAGAATGGTGGGAAGGCGTACAAGTCTAGACCATCCCACAGGTGTTGAAATGCATCTTCCATTAATGCAGCTTGGTTTCTGGGACTGGAAAGCAATATACCGGGAGTTTGTGATTCAGGTGGGTGGGGAACCTGTCCAGAGATGGCGAACCCCATAGTCACAAGTGTCTTGGCCACCTGAAGAAGCAAATACCATTCTGAACCAACTGTTGTCCCTTGATGGTTCAGATGGTCTGCAGTAACATTTCTCTTCCTAGGGACAGACCTCGCCGAGATGGAAATCGCCTGGGACTGTGACAACTTGAAAATCTTTACTGCTATGTTGCGTAGCAGGAGAGAGGCTACGCCTCAATTTTTGAAGATGTAAGTTACTACTGCGGATTTGCAAATCATCAACACCATGGAGTGACCTTTCAGTCGTTGCATAGTGAAGTAGGGCTAATTGCACCCCTGGCAAAAAGTTTCTATAGAAGTTATTGTCCTTCTCTGACCTTAAGTCCGAAATCTGTTTCTTTCCCCCATGAAATGCATCTGTGAACAGCATGAGCTGTGGGGGAGGAGCCCCCCGCTCACTCTAACAGGTTCTCCTAGTTCAGCCACCACAGGAGGTCTGATATCAACTCCCGAGGTACTTGCAGCAGGGTTGCAGGGTGGTCTGAAGCTTGTGACCACTGGATCTTTAGAGCACACTTTACAGAACACAGATGCAATCTCCCTAGGGGGTTGAGTTTCTCTATTATTATTATTATTATTATTATTATTATTATTATTATTATTATTATTATTATTATTACTATACAAACTACAACCCAAATTGGAAAAGCAAGATGCTATAAGCCCAAGGCCTCCAATAGGGAAAAATAGCCCAATGAGGAAAGGAAATAAGGAAATAAATAAATAATGAGAACAAATTAACAATAAATCATTCTAAAAACAGTAACAACGTCAAAATAGATATGTCATATATAAACTATTAACAACGTCAAAAACAGATATGTCATCTATAAACTATAAAAACTCATGTCAGCCAGGTCAACATAAAAACATTTGCTCCAACTTTGAACTTTTGAAGTTCTACTGATTCAACTACCTTATTAGTTAGATCATTCCACAACTTGGTAACAGCTAGAATAAAACTTCTAGAATATTGTGTAGTATTGAGCCTCATGATGGAGAAGGCCTGGCTATTAGCCCTTTTATCCCCAGGCTATTTGGAAATTTCCAACCCTTAACCCACAAGGGTTATTTTTTTTCAAGCACATTTTGCAGTATATTTTTTTAAATTGCTCTAAAAGCCTTAATTTTTATCATAGAGAGGTCAGGTTGGTCTCATTCTCTTGGAAAATGCACGGTTTCTCAAAAAATTTTCAAAAATATGCAAAAAAAAAAATTTAAATAGCAGTTTTTTTTGCAAGGACGTACCAGTACGTCCATGGGGGTAAAGGGATGAGTTTTGTGAAACGTACCAGTACGTCCTTTGGGGGTAAAAGGGTTAGAATTAACTGCCTGCCTAGTATTACGAACAGGATAGAATTGTCCAGGGAGATCTGAATGTAAAGGATGGTCAGAGTTATGAAAAATCTTATGCAACATGCATAATGAACTAATTGAATGACAAAGCCAAAGATTAATATCTAGATCAGGAATAAGAAATTTAATAGACCGTAAGTTTCTGTCCAACAAATTAAGATGAGAATCAGCAGCTGAACACCAGACAGGAGAACAATACTCGAAACAAGGTAGAAATAAAAGAATTGAACATTACTTCAGAATAGACTGATCACCGAAAATCTTAAAAGACTTTCTCAATAAGCCAATTTTTTGTGCAATTGAAGAAGACACAGACCTAATGTGTTTCTCAAAAGTAAATTAGGCTTTGGCTTGCACCAACTCTAAGTCTATGCTCAGATACCTGATGGACTGATTAGGGACAAGACTGGACTTCTGCAGGCTCAGCTGGATCCCTAACTCCTTGCATAGATCCAGTAGTAGGTCTATGTGCTTCAGCAAAAGAGCTCGGGATTCTGCCAAGAGAAGTCTAGGTCTCATGAAGCTGAGGCCCATGGCATGTGCCCAGACTGAGACAAGGACAAAGACATTGGTGAAGACTTGGGGGACTGTATATAAGCCCAAGCACAGCAACTTGACTTGGAACAGCTTGTTTTAAAAGGGAAATCTTAGGTACTTCCGCGAGGCAGGATGGACAGGGACCTGAAAGTAAGCATCTTTCATGTCTATGATCAGAAGGTAGTCATTCTTCTTAATGGCCTAGAGATCAGAGGTTGGGGTCTCCATCTTGAACTTTGTCTGCAAAATATGACAAATTCGGATGTAATTTGTATTTTTCCTAACAATACAAACCTTAGCTATTTATGGGGGTATTACTTTCGGCGAAGCTGAAAGGCGAGCCATTAAAATTTAGCAAAAGTTAGCTACCCATCCCGCTAGTTAGCGGGGTATAGGAGGGGTAGCTTGCTATCCCTTCCACTCACACACTTGTGATTGCACTCACTTTGCTTGGAGATAAGACTTCAAGGGGAACAGGGTTGGCGGGCAAGTATGTATAATTAGCTAAGGTTTGTATCGTTAGGAAAAATACAAATTACCTACGAATTTGTCACTTGTTTCGTAACTGGAATACAAACCAACACTATTTGTAGAGTTGACTCACCCATTAGGAAGGTGGACGTCCCTGCCAATCTGACTTTTTGGCCTTATCCGGGGTACTCTCTATTGTGCAGTTTAGTGCAACAATAAGGAGACCCTAACACCTCGCTAAACCTGCTAAGCATGGTCAACGGTCAACGGCCTACCCAAGTTTTGTGTGGTGATAAACTAGCAATGTGACTGCCAAGGTAAACGCTATTCTGAGCCTAGTAGGAAATAACTGAAGAGACCGAGACATTCCCAATACCACCTCGCCAGGGTGTGGGGACGCACCGGAACTGGAACAATACTAAGTTACAAAAGGGAGCAATGGTTTAACTGCAGAGGTTTCAGGCCAGTTTGTGCAGAGGTTCCAGGATGCTAATATCCCCAAGAGAGGGGAGGATGAGTAAAGGAAAAGAGCCAAACATTCCTTTTCACTCCCTCAGACTAAAACCCAGGAAACCAATGGGCTCAACCTTCTGCTACTTGTCCAATAAGGAGCTTGAGGTACTAAACCAGAAGTTGTGCAGCCACCACATGACTAATAGAAAATGTATCGAGGTTCCTGTGGGTCACATCTTACAGGTAGGGAGCGGTAAACGTTGTTTGTCGTTTCCAAAAACACCCCCTTGCAATACCTGCGTCACAGAGTAGTTCTTTTTGAAAGCCAGGGACGCAGCAACACCCCTGACATCACAAGCTCTGGGACGACGTGTTGAAGGAGGGTCGGGATTCAGGGCAAACTCAATGACCTTGCGAATCCATGCAGAGATTGTGTTCTTCGTGACCCACCTCTTGATTCTGCCCGTGCTTACGAAGAGTGAGGACACTCTGGGCCAAAATGCTGTTGTTCTCTTGAGGTAGCGCCTCAAACACCTTACTAGGCATAGTAACAAATGATCTGAGTCGTCAATTATAGAGCGGAGACTCGTTATCCGGAAAGATTCGAACCTAGAATCCGAAATCCTCGGGATTCTGAGTCCTTGCAACAAACTCAGGGACGAAGCTAAAGCTTACCTCTCCCTATCCCCTTGAATAGGCAATGTTGTAAGAGAGACCATGAAGTTCGTCGACTTGTTTGGCTGATGCCAAGGCGAGTAGGAACACAATCTTCCAAGTCAGGTGGTGATCTGTTGGCTGGCCTAATGGTTCGTACGGAGGACTCTTTAAAGACCAAAGAACTTGAATCACGTTCCATGGGGAGGTCTAACTTCAGACTGAGGACAGGTAAGTCCATAACTTCGTATGAGGAGTGAAACTTCCAGCGATGAGGAAATGTCAATTCCTTTAAGTTTAAAGGAGAGAGTCATGGCTGAGCGATAGCCTTTGACCGCTGAATCTGAAAGGCGCATTTCTTCCCGCAAATACACAAGAACTCTGCTATTGATGGAATAGTGGCATCTAGTGAATTGAGACCCCTTCAATGACACCAACCACAGAACATTCCACTTCTCCTGGTAGACTGAGGCTGAAGATTTTCGCACGTATCCAGACATCCTTTTCGCAACCTGTTGTGAAAATCCTCTCTGTGTGAGGAGATGCTGGATCGTCTCCAGGCGTGAAGACGTAGCGAAGCTACTGCCTTGTGGTAGATGCTGACATGTGGTTGTCTAAGTAGACTGTGTCATGGAGGAAGTTCTCTTGGTAACTCTGTCAAGAGCAGCAGAAGGTCCGGAAACCACTCCGCATGATGCCATAGCAGAGCTGTGAGGGTCATTGAAAGATTGACCGATGTTCTGGTCTTGTTGAGTACTCTTCTCATCAGACACAAAGGTGGGAATAAGTATACGTCGATGTTGTCCCACCGTTGTTGGAGTGCATCTTGCCAGAGAGCCTTGGGAACTGGGACAAGGGAGCAGTACAGCGGGAGCCTGAAGTTCAGGACCATTGCTAACAGATCCACAGTCAGAGAACACCACAAAGTCAGGACTTTGTTGGCTACTAGATGATCCAAAGACCATTTGGAACCCACTATCTGCGATGCTCTGCTCAGATTGGCGAGCACATTCCTCTTGCCTGGAATGAAGCAAGCTGATATTGATACCGAGTGAATTTCTACTGCTAGATGGGATAGGGGCTGCAAAAAAGTACCTCCTTGCTTCTTGATGTAAGCCACTACTGAGGTGTTGTCGCTCATCACCACCACTGAGTGACCCTCCAGGAACTGGTGGAACTCTTGAAGGGCCAGAAAGATTGCCTTAATCTCTAATAAATTTATGTTAAGGTACTTTTCGAACTCTGACCAAAGGGTTGAGGCCGTGTGTTGCTGCACGTGGGCACCCCACCCTTCCTTTGATGCGTCCGAAAACAGTATCAAATCGGGAGGAGGGATGAGAAGATCGATACCATTCAGCAGATTCTAGTCTGCCAGCTACCATCCAAGGTCTGTCTTTTCCTCCGATCCCATAGAAATCAAGTGTGTCCGGGGATTCGAAGGTCTGATTCCAATTGAACTTCAGACTCCATTGGAGAGATCGAATATGCGGTGACCATTGGGAACTAGATGGGCCAAAGATGATAGTTGTCTGAGGAGACATAGCCACTTCTGGGCTGGGAGTTCTTCTCGTCTGAGAAAAGGCCTTGCTACTTTCCCCACATTTGCTATCCTGTCGTCTGATGGGAAGGCTTTGTGCAGTTTGGTGTCTAATTCCTTGCCCAGGTGTACCAGTCTTTGAGTGAGAAGCAGGGAAGACTTCAAAGTTTACCATGATCCCCAGATCTAAGCAAAGCCTCAGAAGTTTGTCTCGGTGCTAAAGAAGGGTTGCCATCGAGTCAACCAGCATCAGTCCATCGTTCAGGTAACGAAGGAGACAGATGCCGATCCTGTGAGCCCAGGATGACGATCCTGTGAGCCCAGGATGACACCAGAGCAAACACTCTTGTGAAGAGAAGAGCTGAGGTGCTGTGGAAAGGCCGAAATACAGCACTTTGAACTGGTATGTGTTGTTGTCAATGGTGAATCCCAGATACTTCCTTGAAGATGCATGGATTAGGATCTGGAAGTATGCATCCTCCAGATCCAATGTACACATGAAGTCCTGTGGTCTTATCGCTAGTCTGATTGTGTCTGCCATCTCCTTGCTGAACGAAGTCTGTTCTGAGACATCGAGGACTCGTCTCCAGTCGCCAGACGACTTTTTCACAAGAAATGGTCAACTGAAGAAGCCTGGGGGCCTGTCGAGGACCTCTTGGAGAGCGACCTTCTCCAACATGGTCTGGACTTCGGCCTTTCTGCTGATCCCATTGCAAGGGAGCTTACAAGCACTAGATTCTTGGTCAGTGGAGGGAGAGATGAAATGAACAGGATGCGACACCCTGAGGGAATCATGGAGACCACCCAAGATTAGGCCCCGAGCTGCATCCACCTGGTCCAGCAGCTTTGTAGGCATCCCCCTACAGGTGGACAAGGGGGAGTCCGTGTTGGACTTCCTCCACCTCTCTACAGCCAGCTCGACATCCCTAGGCTTGAAGAAGAAGATACCCCTCCATGGAGAGGTTCGAAGCCTAGTGATCTCAGCATTAGGGACCTGCAGGTGAAATCTCTCGGCCATTGCATACCTTCATTTCAGAATAGTGTTGGCCCACAGAGTCACTACCTGGTGGGCCAGAAACTCAAAGGTGTGGGTGCCAGAGAGAAGGAAGGTCTCCAAGGATTCCTACCAATCCCAACCAATGATCCAGCCCCGAAGTAGCCTGCATGGCGTACTTCGCAACCTTCTCTTGGTTCAAGATCTCAGACACTGAGAACGAGACCTGATGCGAAGAGAGCCTCTCTAGAGAGACTCCCTTGGTCAGTTCTTCAAGGGAGCGATGGAGAGACATCGGCGTGAAGGATTTGTCCATGATGTCATAATACCTCCTCTGGTTGGCACCCGAAGGTGGGAGGAGATCTTACGCCGGACAACCTTCAACCCCCAAAACCAGGGCAAGGCTGCATTGGCCTTAGGAGGCTTATGGGTACTTTGCCTTCTTGAGGGGCCGCCTCTGGATCCGGTAACCTGTTGAGGGCCATCATGGTCAGAACCTGCCAAAAGACATGTTCCGACTCTCTCTGGTCTTCGTCCGAAGCTGGGCTGGCAGTGTGAAGATCTTCATCCACCACTGAGGTCTTAACCCGTGGTGGGTCGTAGTCGTCAACCGGAAGGTGGGTCGTAGTCGTCAACCGGAAGGTGGGTCGTAGTCGTCAACCGGAAGGTGGGTCGTAGTCGTCAACCGGAAGACTGACTCTGCTCCTGGACCCCTCAGTGGGGTTCTGAGTCCTGGAGAAGGACTTTGGGATCGTCTTAGAATCTTTCGGTTCCCTTCTAGAAGGAAACAGAGGTTCCAAGGTACAGTAAAGGTCTAGACATAGTGACCTTGTCAGAAGAAAGAGAACAGGAAGCTGGAAATGAGACTATGTTCTCTCCTTGAGGTCTTTCCGTCAGTGACGGAAGGGGAGAGTCCGACACCAACTCTTCCCTTTAATTGCCTCTAGATACTGTGGATGAGGCATTGAGGGGATGAGGTAATGATGAAACCTCAAGGGAAGTTTCTACCCTATGGGTCCTGACCAGAATCAGCTTGACCCTTGTTGAAGGAACCTTACCAGGCGATCCCCTCTTCCTCTTCAGGGGGGAGGAAGCAGTCGTAGTCCAAAGTCCCAGCTCGATTGAAACTGAGGAAGAAGCCAAGGAAGTTCCGGGGGCTTCCTATGGACGTGGAGGAAGCATCGGGGCGAAGGCTCGAGTTACCGCCCTAACCAGGGCGTTGACGCACGTTTGCTTACTCATTGAAGCTCTCTCCGAGACCTTCCCTGAAGGAAAAGAAGATAAATGATCCTTCTCCAGGGTCTCCAAACCAGACGTTGACGATTTAGGGATTGTAGAAGTAGGTTCCCTTCTATACGCTGGAAGTTTAGGAATCTTAAAATCCAGAAACTTGCCCCCTCCCTCCTTCCCGGGCTGTTGCGACGTTACACATTTGTGGGGAGTGGAGTGGAGCAACCAAGAATGATCGTTCATCACGCTACCTTTCTGGGTGGCCACAAACACCGCTTTTGGTGTTTACAGTTGGAGATCCTCTCTTGCAAGAGGATTTAATGGCCACTAACCCGTTGGAGAGCGACGAGAAATCTCCTGCTCGAGACGTGAAGATCGATGGCTGGAAGATCGATAGGAGGGAGAATGTTCCCTAGTTGAGCATTACCATGGTAACGCGGGATCGATCGTTATTGCTGCACGAGAGGCAGGTCGGTGCATTGACGATCCTTGTGTATGCGACACACACGTCGGTGGGCGTGAAGGCTGACCGATGAGAGACGAATCGCATTGAAGTGGACCACGAGCAAATGGGTGAATGTGTTCCACCAGAGAGAGACGCAATGGTTTGAGAATGCTCTGGGCTACGGACGAACGCTGGTTCGTTGGAGGACGGATAAGTGTTTCTCGAGACGGCGAAGGTCTACCTGACTCGTCAGGTCGTTGAGGTGACCTCAGTTGGATAAGCGATCGCTGACGAGCAGGTGAACACTGATGGGCAGGCAAACGCTGACGAGCAGGTGAACGCTGTCAAGCAGGCGAGATTTCCGAGGTGAAAGCAATTCCAGCGTTCTCGGCGAGACTCATGTTATGGAAGCTTGATGATTAGTTGAACGTATAGGCGATTCACGACCGATCGATCACTTGGGTGGCACATGAGACGACATTCATTGTCGATGGATAGACGATTCATGCGTCGGAAGCGATGACGTAGGCGATTCACGTGTAACCGCACGCTTAGGTGGTACACGAGACGTCATTCATTGCCGATGGTCAGGCGATTCACGCGTTAGAAATGACGATGTACGCAATTCACATGTAACCACAAGCTTAGGTGGTACACTAGAAGTCCACCATTGACGATAGTTAGGTAATTCACGAGGTGGACGCGTTGGTGTAGACGATTCACGTGTAACACACTGCTTAGGTGATACACAAGAAGTAGCTCGTTGATGATAGTCAGGTGATTCACAAGCTGGTTGACAATGGTCAGGCATGAACGAATTGACGATTCATTCTCAGCTGGACGATGGTAAGACAGTCGAGCAGGTGAGCAAGAGCCTGATGAGATGGAGAGTGACGAGAAGATTGATTGATTGATTGATTTAAAGTTTTCTGGCATCCTGTCAACTAAGATCATTGATGCCGATATCATTCATTTTATATAAAAAAAAGAATTTTCAATTAAAACCATGAAAGTTAAGATGTCATTATAGAAGTTGAATAGTTTTCAGAAGACCTGCTTCTGAAATAAATCTACAAATGTCGCTCGCATAGTAGGACACATCATGTCCAAGAATTTTGGCAAGGATGAACCTGCCATCTTCACCTCAACCCTCAAACAGATATCTATTTCTCAAGTTATTATAATTGGGGAATTCGGTCAACAAATGCCTCACTGTTAAAGGTACCAAACAGTCGTCACAATACGGTTGGTGTTGGCCATTCAGCAGAAACTTGTGTGTCAACAGAGTGTGACCAATGCGGAGACGACAAAGAGACTTCTCTCACTTTCGGGGCATCATGTTATACCTCCAAGGACATTTGTCATTTGTTACTTCTCTCATTTTATTGCCCCCTAGACTATCCCAGTGCTGTTGTCAGTCACTACAAAATAATTTCTTGATGTTAGGTAGGAAATCATTACAGGGAATGGGATACCTTCTTGGTAGCAACTCAGATGCAGCATTCTTCACCAGTAAATCTACCTTCTCATTCCCAGACACACCTACATGTGCTGGAACCCACAAAATCAAACCATTATTCATCTCCATCCAGTAAAAAAAAAAAGCTATTCTAAAATCTTTAAAACTAAAGGGTTACTACACTTGAAAACTTCTAAAGCTTGAAGGACACTCCTTGCATCACTAAAGTGGTAAAATTACCCCCCTCCTCCAATGCTATTTTCTCAATAGAGGTTAGTATGCCATACAGTTCGGCGGTAAATATGACAAATTCGTAGATAATTTGTATTTTTCCTAACTATACAAACCTTAGCTATTTATTAGAGGTTATACTTTCGGCGGAGCTGAAATGACGAGCCATTAAAATCTAGCAAGGGTTAACTACCCACACCGCTAGCTGGTGAAGGGGGGAGGGGGGGTGCTTGCTATTGCTCCCCCTCACAAAATTGTGATTTAGCTCACTTTGCTTGGAGATAGGACTTCCAAGGGGGATACGGCTTGCGGGCAGGTTTGTATATATAGTTAAGGTTTGTATAATTAAGAAAAATACAAATTATCTACGAATTTGTCATTTGTTCCGTAACTGGAATACAAACCACGCTATTTATGAGGGTGACTCGCCCATTAGGAAGGGTGGACGTCCCTGCCAATCTGACTTTTGGTTTTACCCAGGGGCTCCTTATCTGAGTATATTAGTCCCTGCACCTCGCTAAAACCTTGCTAAGCAAGGTCCACGGCCTACACAAGCTGTGTTGAGACATGCAGAAGTGTGCTGTCTAGGTAAAGTTATTCCGAGTCTATTGTAAGAAAAAATATTGTAACCAAGACTTTCCCAATAACACCTCGCCAGGATATGGGGACACAACAGTATTAGCTTAATACTATGTACATAAGGGAGCATGGTTTACCTGCAGTGGTTTTAGGTCAGCTTATGCAGAGAACCCAGGATGTTGCATTCCCCACGAGAGGGTAGGATGAAGAAAAGAATAAGAGCCAGTCAAATCTAAATTCATGCAGACTAAAACTGGATAACAGTGCCCTCAACCTTCTACTACTTGTCCAATAAGGAGCTTGAGGTATACAGCCAGCTGTTGAGCAGCTACCACCGGACCAATAGAGATCTATCAAGTTCCTGTGGGTCACGTCTAGCAGGAGAAAGGTTGTGAAAGTCACCTGGAGCATTCACATCCTTTCTTGTAAAACCTGCGTCACAGAGTAATCTGCTTAGAAGGGACAGGGGCATAGCTATGCCGCTGACATCGTGAGTCGTCATGTTGAGATGACAAATTCGTAGGTAATTTGTATTTTTTCTAACTATACAAACCTTAGCTATTTAATATGGGTTATTACTTTCGGCGTAGCTGAAATGACGAGCCATTAGAATTTTAACGAGGGTTTACTACCCCACCGCTAGTTAGCGGGGTGTAGGGAGGGTAGCTTGACCCCCCCCCCCCACACACACACACACCTGTGCTTGAGCTCACTTTGCTTAGAGGTAGGACTTCAAGGGGGGATAGGGCTGGCAGGCAAGTTTGATTAAATAGCTAAGGTTTGTATACAGTAGTTAGGAAAAATACAAATTACCTACGACTTTGTCATTTGTACCGTAACTGACATACAAACCACGCTATTTAATATGGGTGACTCACCCGTTAGGAAGGGTGGAAAGTCCCAGCCAGTACTGGCTTTTGGCTTTGGCCGGGGACTCAGTATCTGAGTGTGTCAGCACTCAACAATAAGAAGTCCCTGCACCTCGCTAAAACCTTGCTACGCAAGGGCTGCAGCCTACGTAAGCTGTGTGTGAAGGTATGAAGTATGACTCGTCCTAGGAAGTTGACCTGTAGTCCTTTAGATGGAAACTTTAGGCTAGGACTCTCCCAATACCACCTCGTCAGGGTATGGGGACGTGACAGTATTAGCTTAATAATAGGAACACAAGGAAACATGGTTTACCTGCAGTGGTTCGAGATCAGCTGTGCAGAGAACCCAGGATTCTGCTTTCCCCAAGAGAGGGGAGGATGAAGAAAAGAATAAGGGCCAGACATACCTTTCAATTCATGCAGACTAAGACCGGGTAACAATGCCCTCAACCTTCTGCTACTTGTCCATTAAGGAGCCTGAGGTTTTAAACCAGCTGTTGTGCAGCCACCACAGGGCCGATAGAAAACATATCGAGCCTCCTGTGGGTCACGTCTTGCAGGTAGTGGGCTGTGAAGGTCGTCTGACGCTTCCACACCCCAGCTTGGAGCACCTGCGTCACTGAGAAGTTTTTCTTGAAGGCCAGGGACGTAGCTACCCCCCCCCCCCCACCCCCCGACGTCATGTGCTCTAGGGCGACGTGATGGAGGACGGTCTGGATTCATGGACAGATGGATCACCCTACGAATCCATGACGAGATGGTGTTCTTGGTAACCCTCCTCTTAGTCCTCCCAGTGCTCACAAACAATGCCTGCACCTGGGGACTTAGTGCAGCCGTTCTTTTGGGATATAGCCTCAGACTCCTTACTGGACACAGTAGGAGATGGTCTGGGTCATCTGTTACAGAACGAAGACTCGAAATCTGGAAGGAGTCGAACCGAGGGTCCGGCACTCCCAGATTCTGAGTTTTAGCATTAAACTCAGGGACGAATTTGAACGTTACCTCCCCCCATCCCCTTAAATGGGCGAAGTCATAAGAGAGACCATGAAGTTCACTGACTCGCTTGGCCGAGGCCAAAGTTAGTAGGAACACCGTCTTCCGAGTTAGGTGGCGATCTGAAGCCTGGCGTAATGGTTCGTAGGGAGGTCTCTTAAGAGACCTGAGAACTCGAACCACATTCCATGGAGGAGGTCTCACTTCCGACTGAGGGCAGGTAAGTTCATAACTCCGTATGAGTAGGGAAAGTTCCAGCGAAGAAGAAATGTCCACTCCTTTGAGCCTGAAGGCTAGACATAAGGCTGAGCGAGAGCCTTTCACCGCCGAGACTGAAAGGCGCATTTCTTTCCGCAAATACACGAAGAACTCCGCTATTGCTGGAATAGTGGCATCGAGTGGAGAGATACCCCTTCCACGACACTAACCACAGAAGACTCTCCACTTTGCCTGGTAGACAGATGTGGATAACTTTCGTAGGTGTCCAGACATCCTGACTGCAACTTGTTGCGAAAATCCTCTCTCTGTGAGGAGATGCTGGATAGTCTCCAGGCGTGAAGCCGAAGCGAAGCTACGGCTTTGTGGTAGATGTTGGAGTGTGGTTGTTTGAGTAGCTCGTGTCGCGGAAGGAATTCTCTCGGAAGTTCCGTTAGGAGTTACAGAAGGTCCGGAGCTATAAGGGTCATCGAAAGATTGACAGATATTCAGGTCTTGTTGAGCACCCTCCTCATCAGACAGAACGGGGGAAAGGCGTACATGTCGATGTTGTCTCACCGTTGTTGAAAGGCATCTTGCCAGAGTGCCTTGGGATCCGGGACTGGGGAGCAGTACAGAGGCAGCTTGAAGTTCAGCGCTGTAGCGAACAGATCCACAGTCGGGGAACCCCACAAAGTTAGGACTTTGTTGGCTACTAGATGATCCAAAGACCACTCGGTACTCACTATCTGGGACGCTCTGCTCACACTGTCGGCGAGCACATTCCTCTTGCCTGGAATGAAGCGTGCCGATAGTGGAATCGAGTGGGCTTCAGTCCATCTCAGTATCTCTACTGCGAGATGGGATAGCTGCTTTGAAAAGGTACCTCCTTGCTTATTGATGTAAGCCACTACTGTGGTGTTGTCGCTCATCACCACCACAGAGTGACCCGCCAGGTATTGTTGGAACTGTTGAAGGGCCATGAATACAGCCTTCATTTCTAGCAGATTTATATGTAGGCACTTTTCTGATTCTGACCACAGGCCTGAGGTCCTGTGTTGCAGAACGTGAGCCCCGCACCCTTTCTTTGAGGCATCCAAAAACAGCATCAAATCCGGGGGGAGGACGAGAAGATCCACTCCCCTTCGTAGGTTCTCATCTGTCACCCACCACTGAAGGTCCATCTGTTCCGCAGGACCCATAGGGATCATGACGTCCGGGGAATCGTAACCCTGATTCCATCGAGACTTGAGTCGCCATTGGAGAGATTTCATCCTGAGGCGACCGTTGGGAACTAGACGAGCCAAAGATGAGAGGTGACCGAGGAGACATAACCACGATTGGACTGGAAGTTCTTCTCGTCTGAGGAAAGGGCTTGCGACCCTCCTCTTCCTTGCTATCCTGTCGTCTGATGGGAAGGCTTTGTGGAGATTGGTGTCTATGATCATGCCTAGATATACCAGTCTTTGAGTGGGAAGCAAAGAGAACTTCTCGAGATTTACCATGATCCCTAGATCTTGGCAAAGTCCCAGAAGTTTGTCTCGGTGTCGAAGAAGGGCTGACTCCGAGTCTGCTAGGATCAGCCAGTCGTCCAGATAACGGAGGAGACGGATGCCAATCCTGTGTGCCCACGACGATATTAGGGTGAACACTCTGGTGAAAACCTGTGGTGCTGTGGAGAGACCGAAACACAGCACCTTGAACTGATAAACCTTGTTGTCTAGGCTGAATCTTAAGTACTTCCTTGAAGACGGATGAACTGAGATCTGGAAGTACCCGTCCTTCAGGTCCAGTGTACACATGAAGTCTTGCGGTCTCACTGCAAGTCTGACCGTGTCTGCGGTCTCCATGCTGAACAGAGTTTGTTTGACAAACTTTTTCAGAGCTGAGAGGTCAATGACTGGTCTCCAGCCTCCAGACGCCTTCTTTACAAGAAAGAGTCGACTGAAGAAGCCGGGGGACCCGTCGACGACCTCTTGGAAAGCGCCCTTCTTCAACATGGTCTCGACTTCTGCCCGAAGGGCTTGCCCCCTTGCCGATCCCATGGCAAGGGAGCTCAACGACACTGGATCCGCTGTCATGGGAGGTAGAGATGTTGTGAACGGGACGCGATATCCCTGACTGAAATCGTCCAGGAATCGGCCCCGAGTTGCTGCCACCTGTTAGTGCAACTTTGTAGGCATCCCCCCAATGGTGGACATGCAGGGGGACTGCCAATCCTAGCGTTTGCGGCCTCGGCCGCTCCCTCTAGGATTCTTTCCTCCCCTGGAGAACTTTAAGCCTTTCTTGTCCTTGACAAGAAAGGGCTTAGACACCATCGTCTTTGCGGCAGCTGCCGGTTTCGTGGTCTTGGTAGGACGTGGTTGCTGGGGTGCTGGAGGTTTATAGGGCTTTGATGTTAGAGCCCTATGTAGGAGGGAGTCCTGGTTGGACTTCCTCCACCTCTCAGCCGCCTGCTCCACGTCCTTAGGCTCAAACAAGTTCTTCCCCATAATGGAAAAATGCCTGAGCCTGCTGATCTCGGTATTGGGGACCTTTTGATGGAACCTCTCAGACACCGCATCTCGACGTTTCAAGATGGTGTTAGCCCACAAGTTCGAGACTTGGTGGGCCAGAAACTCAATCGTGCGAGTGCCCGAGAGTAAAAAGGTCTCCATAGCCTTCCTGGTACTTTCATTGGACAAATCCTCTGAACGTAACAGGATGCCTAGAGTCCCTAGCCAGATATCCAGCCACGAAGTGGCCTGCATGGCACACTTCACTACCTTCTGGCTAAGGATCTCCGTAGCTGAGAACGAGACCTGCCGGTTGGAGTCTCTCTCAAGAGGGACTCCCCTGGTAAGCTCTTCCAAAGAATGGTGAAGGGGAAGAGCTAAAGAAGTCTCCTCAACAATATCAAAGTACCTCCTCTGTTGGACACGAGGAGGTGGGAGGAGTTTGTTGCCAGCGCTGGATCGGCTGGAGGAGGCAAGCTCGGAGAGCTGGGCTTCGACCTTGTCTCTGGCACTCTTGACCCCTTGAGACCAGGGCTAAGCCGCAATGGCCTTCGAGGGTTTTTGAGTCCCAAAGACTCGGTCCAAGACCGTGTCTTTGCCCTCACGAGGAGGAATCTCTGGATCAGCAAACCCATTGAGATTCCTCATAAGGGTCAGAACCTGCCAGAACGCATGTTCTGATTCCTGCAGCTCTCCTCCTGAAGGGCTAGCAGCAAAGTCTCCTGTCCCCAAAGGCTCTTCTTGGGGGGACTCGTGGACGTTTTCTGAGTGCTTGGCTGGCTCCAGTCTAAGCCTTGATGATGACTTCGGCACAGTCTTGGAGTCCTTCAACTCCCTCCTGGGAGGGATGCAGGACTCCAACAACGATGGTGGGAGGCTCTTCTCCACCCCTACACGAGAAGACTTTTCAGCGCGAGGTGGGGTTTCCCTCATTGGTGCGATGGGGGAACGCCTCACCTCACGTGACTCCCTTGAGGACGGGAAATCTTCGTCCGAAATGGAGGGAGAGAAAGTTGGGGGGTGTGAGGCCTTCCTCAAGGACTTACGAGGAGTCAGCTTTGCCCTCGGAGAAGTTACCATGTTCGAAACTCCTCTCTTCCTCTTCATGGGAGTAGAAGCTGCCAATGATTTGTGGCCCAGCTCAGAGAGAACAGGCTTAAAGGCCTGCATGACCGCTCTGACCAGGGTCCCAAACCAAGGCTGCTGGCTGACAGCTGCACTGTCAGAAACTCCCTCTGGAGGGAAGGGGATCGACCGATCCCTATAAGGAGTTACCAAAGGGCAGTTCGCCTGAAAAGATGATGAAGGAGAAGAAAAGTCCCTGGACCTTTCCGGAAGCTTCCCCCCCTACCGGCGAGCGCGCTGTTCTGCGCTTGCAGCAGGGGGGGGAGATGATGGCCTGGCCGCGCGTTGCCCTGCAGCCTCGCGCGTGGGGGGGGGGGGTTAATGATCGCGCTGGGGAGCGTGCTAGCGCTCGCGCGATAGGAAATGCCCTGGGTCGCGCGCGGGAGACTGTTGGCGCGCGGGAGACTGTTGGCGCGCGGGAGACTGTTGACGCGCGTGCATGGGCGAATGTTGGCGTGCGTGCATGGGCGAATGTTGGCGTGTGTGCATGGGCGAATGTTGGTGCGCGTGCATGGGCGAACGTTGGCGCGCATGCACGCGCCAGGCGAGGCGAGGCGAGGGTGCGCGGGCGAGCAATGGCGCGCTGGGGCGCGAGCTGCAGAAAGCAGAGGGTGCACAAAAGGAAGGTAAGCGCTCGCGCGCGCGAAGGTGAATGTTTGCACGTGCGCGGGCGCGCTGGATCCGGCCGAAGAGCCCGTGCGGGGGATGATAGCGTTGGGCGCGCGCGCAGGAGAGACATCTCTTGTGCGCACATCAGGCTGTGGAGATGGGCGTGAGCGCGCAGGGCGCGCGTGCGCAACCTCGTGGGTGCGCGTGGGAGACTGCGTGCGAAGGCGTGCTGGCGAGGGATGGCGCGCAGGCGGAGAACGATGGCGCGTTGGCGAGCGCTGGCGAGCAGGGGAAGAAATTAACTTCCCTACTGCGCCCAGATCAGAAGATCGTGGGCGCGCAGGAGATCGTTGGCGCGGAGAGCGCTGGCGCGTTGGTGAGCACTGGCGCGCAGGAGGACGATGGCGCAGAGAGCGCTGGCGCGTAGGTGAGCGCTGGCGCGCAGGAGGACGATGGCGCGCATGGCGCGCAGCAACTTGAAGGCGCGCTTTAACAGGAACTTCCTCCGTAGAAGAGCACTTGCGCGCAGGAGAGCGTTGGCGCGCAGGTGAGCGCTGGCGCGTAAGGGACGTATGCACCAACTTGCACATACACCCATGATGCCCCGAAGGGACCGTTGCCTGTTTTACAACAGGATGCGTTGGCGCCCACAGCGCGTCAGCAGCCAGGATCGGGGACGGCAGGTCAGCAGGTCTGACGGGTGGAAGGTCGGCGTGACCTTTGTAAAAACGACCTTCCACCGAAGGAGATCGTGAACGATCTACAGAGAAGTCCAGGGTTGTAGCTGGGAGAGTCGGAGAACGATGGCGAGGTTCCTCTGCAGCGGACTGCGGAGATGATGAACCGAAGAGGCACCTCCTCACACCCTTGTGAGGTGAAGGAAGGCCTCTACGGCGAAGAGGAAGGCGGGCTTTACGCCTTATGCCCCCTCTGTGGGCCGTGGAGTCAGCGGGCTGACCATCAGCAGTCCTCCGAAGAGGAGTCTCAGTGAGTGAACTCTCCCGAGGGGGAGAATCACCGGCAGGAGAGACCGTTGGACTTAGTTCCTCCCTCGAAGGATGAGCAGAGGGAGGAACTAAGCCTTCAGCTACAACAGGTTGATCACAAGCAGAGGTCTGAGATACCGCATCGGAAGCCTCTGCCACCACAACGTCGACGATAGACAGAGGATCAACCTCTGCCAAAGTCGGCGATTGTTTGACAGCGGCCCCCAACCGGATCATGTCAAACAAGGCTTCCTTGGAGGGCGAACCATCAAGACCCAAGGAAGCCCAAAACTGAAACAAATCATCATTAGACATGTAAAGATTTAAATCCTCCCCCGGGGGAGGAGGAGGAGCTGCCTCGCTATAGGAGGCAACTCCCTCTCCCGAACCCCGAGATCGGGCAACAGAACTATGGCCTACGTTACCACTCAACAGTTTCTCAGAAGAAACCGATCGAGCGGGAGCTTCGGAGGAGGTTTGGGCCACGTAAGAAGAGCCCTTGGGATTTTCTCCTTTCAAAGAAACCTTCGAAGCAGAAATATCCCATCTGGACTTCTTCCGTCGCTGAGAAAACCTCTCCCACTGGGACAAAGGAGGTGAGGGTTCGTATCGACCGCAGACATAAACGTGCCACAATGCGGTCGGGTAATCCAGGACACTTTCCCATAATAGCAGAGGCCAACTTCACGCACACCTGAAAAAGGAAAAGCAAAAAGCATTAAATGGCTGTCAGGAAGGCGAGGGTGAAAGCGGACACGTCCGACTACCACCCGAGCCAAGAGTAAAGTGGGCTCAAGCACAGGTGTGTGTGAGGGGGGGGGGGGGGGTGAGGGGGGGGGGTGAGGGGGGGTGGGGTGGGGTGGGTTAGCAAGCTACCCTCCTTTACCCCCCCCCCTCACTAGCGGTGGGGTAGTAAACCCTCGTTAAAATTCTAATGGCTCGTCATTTCAGCTACGCCGAAAGTAATAACCCATATTAAATAGCGTGGTTTGTATGTCAGTTACAGAACAAATCATGTTTTGTTGATCCTCCTTTAGTCAAGAGAAGGGACCCGGGCGGGCTGTTGCCGTTCTCTTAAGGTAGAGTCTCATACCTTACCCTGGGTACAGTAACGGATGATCTGGATCGTCCGTTACCGAGTGGAGACTTGTGTAGGATCCGTCACCTCTGGAGACTGGTGTCATACTCTGGGACGAAACTGAACATTGCCTTTCGCCCTTCTCATTAATGGGCGATGTCGAAAGAGAGACCATGAAGTTCCTTGACTCGTATGGATGCTGTCAGTGTGTAGGAACAATGTCTTCTGAAGGCTGCTGAAGGACCGGAAAGTTGGCCTTCATCTCTTAAGAGATTTAAGTGAAGGTACTTTCGGACTCTGTCCAGAGGGTTGAGGTCGTGTGGTTCAGCATTATGGTCCCTCCTCTCTTCTTTTGATGTGTTCTAAGCACAGCATCAAGTCCGAGGGGTGGGGAATGATGAGAAGGTTATACCACTCCATAGATTCTCAACTGACACCCATCCCTTGAGGTTCGTCCAAACTTCTGGTCCCATGGGGGTCAGAATGTCTGGAGGATCGAGGGCCTGATTCCAATCGGACTCAAGTCACTCTGGGATGGGAGTTCTCGTTACGAGAAAGTTTTGCAGAGATCGGTGTATACAATCATTCCTAGATATACCAGTCTTCTGGGAGGGAAGTAGGGAAGACTTCCACAGGTTTACCTTGATGACTAGATCTTCAGAAGTTCCAGTGCTAATGCAAGGTTGCCACCGAGTCTGCTAAGGTCAGTCAGCCGTCCCAAAACGGAGGAGACAGAAGCCGATCCTGTGAGACAAAGATGGGCGTAGTGGAAAGACCGAAGCATAGTGCCCTGAACTGATGTTTCTTGTTTGTCTAGACTGAATCTTTCAACATTCCTAGATGGATGGTTTGGGCCTGGAAGTATGTGTCCTCTCTAGGTCCAGTGCGCAAATGAAGACCTGAAGTCTTAGCCCTTGTTCGAACTCCAACATGGTGTGGACATTGACCCAAAGGGACAGCTCCTTGCGGATCCTTTCGCATGGGAGATTGTTGACGGTGGGGTCTTGAATCGTGGCGTAAAGGATCGGACGCGATACCCTGTGTAAGGATTCTTCCCTGAGAGAGAATTCCTTTAACTGACAAAAGGAAGGCAACACTTAAACTCTACAATGTGCCCTGATGGGATTGATGCTATTCCTTAGAGTAGAATCAGTCTGGCAAATGTTAATCAATGGTTAACGGTTGGGTATCGTGGTTACTGTGCAGTTGGAGAGTGCTCGCAAAAGGTCCCCTGTCGACAAGCCGCTGATGAAGGTTGTCGATCACTTTAGTGGATTGGTGTGATGACAAACAGCCAGTGGCAAGAAGTATGTTGTATACCTTCTGATCTAGGGAACTAGAGGCAAAGGTTGACTAGCAAGTCCTGGTCACAAACTGCTGGCGAATTGTCGATGATCGGTGAATCGGCAGTCTGTGAGCCGAAGATGGTAACTGACAGACAGATGAAGGCTGTCAGGTCAGTCAGCCAAAGAAGGTTGGCTATAAATGAGTTCGTAATCTGCTTTGAGAGCCCTGGGAGACAGCAGAATGGTTTAATGATAGTCAGTTGGTGATGGTAAGCCATTGATGATCAGCGATCGATCGCGGACCGATGATCGGTGAGCTAGAGATCAGCAAGCCGACTATGGTCCCTCCTGATTGGTTAGAGATCAACAAGCTAACTAAGGTCCCTCCTGGTTGGTCAGAGATCAGCAAGCTGACTATGGTCCCTCCTGGTTGGTCAGAGATCAGCAAGCTGACAATGGGCTGGTCAGAGATCAGTGAGCTGATTTCGATGATCGAAGAAAGATGAGCTGCCCCTCGGTGATCTAGTGATCAGCAAGCTGATGATTGGTTATTGACTAGCAATTGGTGATTGGCACGCTAGCAATCGGAGATCGTTAGTCATTGGAGGCACTAGAGGTCAATGATCAGAGCTGAGCTAGCAATTGGCGATTTGGTGATCGGCGACCTAGCGATCAGCAAACCGTCAACTAGCCATCAGCAAACAGAGATCTAGAGATCAGTCTGTTGGTTTGCTGACGGTGGTCTGTCAAAAAAAAGAAAAAGAAAAAAAAAAAAAAAAAAAAAAAGAAAAAAAAAAAAAAAATCAGAAGAGTCAGGGACCAAGGATTCCCTGTTTTGATTCCCCTTGGAAGATGGAATCTCCAGGATCTTGAATCCTTCAGTGAGGCCATGTTATGCGTTTGCGGGGAGAGGAATGGGGCAATGGTGACCTGTCCAAAAAGTTTTGATCTTTTTTGCCTACTGTGCGAGTGTGCAGGAGAGTACTGGAGCGATGGCATACAGGATGATGCTGGTGCTCAGTTTCTAATGCGCAGAAGAGCGCTGGATAGCAGGCAAGCGCTGGATAGCAGGCAAGCGCTGGTGTGCAGGTGAGGACTGGCTCTTTCGCAAGAGTTAGCACATTGGCGAGCAATGGCTCTTTGGCAAGAGCTGGCACATTGGATCTGAGACCGCAACTGCGCAGGAGAGCGCTGGCTCTTTGTGAAGAGTTGCCGCATTAGCGACCGCAAGTGAGCAAGAGGATGCTGGATATGAGAGCGCAGGTAAGCGCTGGCGCGCAGCAAGATACTGTGTAGTTTTGTGCAGTCTCCCTAGAATGCGTAAAAGTATGTGACTGGTCGCGCAAGGGCGGGTGCATGAACACGCGATCGCGTGGCGCGTGCACGGGGAAGACTGCTGGCGCCCGCACGCTCACGGAAGACTGTTAGCGCACGCACGCGGAAGACTGTTCGTGCGGGCGCGCGCGTAAGCAATGGCGCGCATGATAATGCTATCGCGCATGAGCGCGGGCGCGTAGGAAAGCACTGGCGTGCAGGTGCAGGAGAGTGCTGGCGCGCAGGTGCAGGAGATCGTTGGCGAGCAGGAACGATCCACAGAAGAGTCCAGGACCGAAGTCCAAGGACTTACTGCAGCGTAAGGTAGCGCTGGTAGGTCAGCAGGTCAGCTGGCAGGACGACCAGGAACTGGGATGAGCCCTTTGGAAGGGAGAAAACCCATGATGGTGACCGTGAAAGATCCACAGAAAAGTCCAGGACCGAAGTCCAAGGACTAACTGCAGCTTAAGGTTGCACTGGTAAGTCGGCAGGTCAGGTGACAGGACAATCAGAAACTTGGATATGTCCTTTGGAAGGGCGAACATCCATCGATGGAGACCATGAAAGGTCCATAGAAGAGTCCAGGACCGAAGTCCAGGGACTCAGCTGCAGCTCAAGGTTGCGCTGGAAGGTCTGCTGGTAGGACGATCAGTAACAGATGACACCCATGAGGGCCGGTGGACCATCAAGCTGACCTTTAGCAGTAGCGATCCTTCAAAGAGGAGTCTATGAGTGGCCCCTCTCGTGAGAGGTGATCACTTCGCAGGAGAGACTTGCCTAAGACTATGCTCCATCCCAGAAGGAAGAGAGACTCAGCAAGGGGGGAGTGTTGTCTAGGCGAAGACAGCAACAGCAGTTGGATTCTGTGAAGTGATTAAGATGCAGGCAGTTCTCCTCGGAAGGGGGAAACAACCTTTACTCAAAGATGAAGAGCTGATCAGGTGATGCCACGGGCGTACTTCTGAAAGAAGGGATGATGCCAATGA
>NC_090732.1:70580937-70583437 GCF_036898095.1 Palaemon carinicauda
ATTATCCTCAACATTCAGCAAACTTTCAAAATATTCCGCCCACCTTTTCCTTGCCTCCTCTCCTTTTAACAACCTTCCATTTCCATCTTTCACTGTCTCTTCAATTCTTGCGCCAGCCTTCCTTACTCTCTTCACTTCTTTCCAAAACTTCTTCTTATTCTCTTCATATGACTGACCCAATCCCTGACCCCACCTCAGGTCAGCTGCCCTCTTTGCCTCACGTACCTTGCGCTTTACTTCCACCTTTTTCTCTCTACATTTTTCATACTTCTCTATACTATTACTCTGCAGCCATTCTTCAAAAGCCCTCTTTTTCTCTTCCACTTTCACCTTCACTCCTTCATTCCACCATTCACTGCCCTTCCTCATGCTGCCTCCAACAACCTTCTTGCCACACACATCACTTGCAATCCCAACAAAATTTTCTTTTACTAACTTCCACTCCTCCTCTAAATTACCAGTTTCTCTTACTCTCACCTCATCATACCCCATTTTCAACCTTTCCTGATATTTACTTTTTACCCCCGGTTTTATTAGCTCTTCAATCCTCACTACCTCCCTTTTACATCCACCTACTCTATTCCCCCACTCTTTTGCTACAACTAATTTTCCTTCCACCAAAAAATGATCAGACATACCGTTAGCCATACCCCTAAACACGTGCACGTCTTTCAATCTTCCAAACATTCTTTTAGTTACTAACACATAATCCATTAATGCCCTTTCTACTACTCTTCCATTTGCCACTCTTACCCATGTATACTTATCTTTATCTTTCTTTTTAAAGAAGCTAGCACTTATTACCATCTCTTGTTCAACACACATGTCTACCAGTCTCTCACCACTCTCATATATATATATATATATATATATATATATATATATATACATATATATATATATATATATATATATATATATATATATATATATATATATATATATATATATATATATATATATATATATATATATATATTTAGATATATATATTTATATATAAACAGTGAGCCCTCGTTTATCGCGGTAGATAGGTTCCAGACCCGACCGCGATAGGTGAAAATCCGCGAAGTAGTGACACCATATTTACGAATTTATTTAACATGTATATTCAGACTTTTAAAACCTTCCCTTGTACGTAGTACTGATAACAAACTACCCTTTAATGTACAGAACACTTAATGCATGTACTACAGCACCCTAAACTAAAACAGGCACAAATATTAAAGGCGATTTTATATCATGCGTTTCCTAACCACGCCAAAAAGCACAATAAAAAATGGCAACCAATGTTTTGTTTACGTTTATCTCTGATCATAATGAAGAAACAAACGCATTTACACATCTGTGTATATGTTAGTTTTTGCATCGATTATATTGATTATTCAGTACAGTATGTTGATTATGTTATTACCAATGTTTTACTTAATTTTTCTTAGGACTTCCAAATGAAATGTTTTTCTTTATGACGCCGCCTGAAACGGCGGCATCATAAAGTACGCTCAGTAAACAAACGAAGGCATTTAACGCGCATGATGAAAGTGATAAATAATGATATTACAGTAAAAGCTTTTAGAAAATATGTTATTACAAGTATTATTTACTGTATCTATATAAAATCATACAGTACATACATAGCAAAGCAGGAAAACAATTTACGAGAGAGAGAGAGAGAGAGAGAGAGAGAGAGAGAGAGAGAGAGAGAGAGAGAGAGATTGTTTTACGTACGTAAATGTAAATTTTAAACAAAAAAATATGATAGGTTATAACATATTCAGACTTTTAAACCTTCCCTTTAACTTAATGCATACTAAACTAAAATAGTCACAAATATTAAAATGTTAGAATATTAAAGTAAAATATGTATAAAAAAATAAAGATTGTTACTGTACTCACCACGAAAGAAGTTGAAGAAAAACTTGAATGATGATGGCGATGAATTTGCTGCACAGTAGAAATGATGATAATGAAGCTGATGATGATGAAGCTGATGATGTCTTCTACTGTGCAGCCAATGATAGCATTTTACGTCTCTTCAGACGGAGGTGTCTTTTCCTGGGACACCTCTTCAACTTCTTCCTGGGACACTTCTTCAATTTCTTCCGAAGGCGTAGTAGCAGGAGGAACTGGCTCTTTTTTGAGAGGCTGGAAGAACATTGTGATCGGAAGTTGCTGTCCCTGCTTTTTTTTTCGCTCGAAGAGCATCCTGTAGGGAGTCATGTCGTCATCGATCTTGTTGCAGAATTGCATAGACCGAACCATATCCTCGTCCCACTCTTGCGACATTTCTTTCAACGCCTTCGCATGGTTGCAGAACTTGGCAAGCCGTTCTAATGTTAAGCCCGTTTCTTCGACATTTTCTTGGGTCTCTTCCTGCGTTTCACTGTCTTCTTCACTGGCCGATTTTGTCAGGTCTTCTAGGTCTGCGTCAGTTAGCGGCTGGGAATGGCAGTCCAACAACTCGTCGACGTCTTCAGTCGTCATGTCGCCAACCCCGTCA
>NC_090732.1:70588437-70593437 GCF_036898095.1 Palaemon carinicauda
GATATCGATGAACTTATCGAGGAGCACCACGAGGAGTTGACGACGGACGACTTGAAGGAGTTGGAGACGATGCAAGTGAGTGATGTTCAAGAGCAGTTCTCTAGCGGTGATGAGGAGGATGTTGCACCTTTGAAAACGGCAGACATCAAGGAAATTCTTGCATGTTTCCATAAAATGGCAGACTACATCGAAAAGGAACATCCAGAAAAAGTTTATACCAACCGTGCGCTTCAACACTGCAATGACGTTTGCCTAACGCATTTTAGAAATGTGTTGAAAAGTAGGCAGAAACAAGCTTCAATGGATAGTTTCTTATTAAAGAGGCCAGCGGTATTAGTAGGCCAAGACGAAGGTGAAAGTAAAGAAAAGAAACAGAAAAAAGAAAGAGATGAAGAAGTAGAAGGTGAAAGTAAAGAAAAGAAACAGAAAAAGGAAAGTGATGAAGAAGTAGAAGAGATTTAGAAAATAAGAAAAACGTAAAGTTATAAAAAAGCAAAAAAAAAAAAAATTCAATTTTTAGTTTTATGTTACCGTTAAGTGTTAAAGTAATTTTTTCTTCCATTTTATAGTTTTCCATACGTAATGTTAAGTGTTGATTATTTCTGCCATTTTTTTATTTCGTAAAGTTTAAGTGTTAATGTGATAAGTGTGTAAATTACTGTACGCAGTCTGTCACTTGTTACGTTTTCTGCCTTATGCCATCCTCCTCTGCCGCGACTTCGCTATCGGACATCGTCTCAATCAAAAGGTAAGTTTCAACTTTTTTGTTACACTAATTAACTGTAACCTTTTTTTCAGAGTGTACAGGTACAGTATCAATCATTAATTTAGGTGTACGTACAGGTACAGTAACAATACACCTTCACTGATCTAAATGCTTTACGTACATACAGTACCGTAACTTTTATACAGTACGTACCGTAGTAAAGAAAACGGACCGTTTTCTTTGGGCTTGGGGGGGATAACTTGGCTATAACTACATTATTGAATAATCTCATAGTGGTTTCTGGAATGGATTAGGCTGTTTTTAACGGTTGTGTTAATTATTGAATAATAGAAATGGCTGCATTGCATGTTTATTACTACAGTTTAGAGTGTTTATGAAAGAAAAGGGGACTTTTTATAAGGCTTGGAACGGATTAGGCTATTTACATGTAAAACGCGACTCAGGATACGAAAATATCAGGATACGAAACCGCATCCTGAACAGATTAATTTCGTATCCTGAGGCATCACTGAATCTATATATATATATATATATATATATATATATATATATATATATATATATATATATATATATATATATATATATATATAGATATATAGATATATAGATATATATATATATATATATATATATATATATATATATATATATATATATATATATATATATATATATATATATATATATATATATATATATATATATATATATACACAGTGAACCCTCGCTACTTCGCGGTTCGACAATCGCGGATTCACCACTTCGCGGGGTTTTCCCATAACCCATATATATATATATATACATATCGCGGATTTTCCGGAAAATTCGAAAATACCGCGAAATCTGAAGACAACCAAATACGATATTTTGTTACCTGTAATTCCATTAATACTGTAATTAGTAATATCTTTTCTTACTGATTGTTCATTGCATTACATATGATATATAATTCAGCACAGAAAGAAATAAAATACGAAAAGAGAATGTGATCATACGATAATTCAGTACTGTATACAGTACGTAGTAAAATTAAATCGAACATGAAACGCAAATCAGATGCAGTCATACCATATTAGAATGGTGTGTACTGTAATGGATGTGCTTCTTTTCCATGAATCTTTTGTATGTATACGTACGTAGTACAGTACTGCATCCAATAATATTCTTTGTTGCAAAAATCACATTTCGAATAAGCGTCCGAGAGAGAGAGAGAGAGAGAGAGAGAAAGAGAGAGAGAGAGAGAGAGAGAGAGAGAGAGAGAGAGAGAGAGAGAGGCGTAAAATAGCGTACGTAAAGCTGTATTATTATTATTGTTATTATTATTATTATTGTTGTTGTTGTTAATAAAATTATTATTATTATTATTATCATTATTATTATTATTATCACTGTACAGTATTATTATCATTATTTATTATTATTACGGTATTTACTTAATCTACGTACGTTCGGTATGCGCGGGGCATCTTCTATGAGTAGGTAACCAACGCATCATAGTACTGTAAGACGGGTTGTGATTGGTTCAAGCGCTGATAGATGACGAATCAGAACTCAAGTTTTGTTATCTAGCCTGTGATTGGTGTTTTGCCCGCATCTCCTACCCGCAGCATCAAAGTTCTCGCGGGGCTGGATCGTCCACTCTCTGTTACCGCGTATCGCTGAGTAGACGTTCTTAAGTGTGTGAATCTGTGCTGTGTGCGACTTTTTTAAGTTGAACTTTTTGTTACTGTAAATCCTACTGTAATGGCTCCCAAGCGTTCTGCTTCTCTTAAGGCTGGTAGTGAGCCTAAACGCCACCGAAGGATGATGACGATAGCTGAGAAGGTTACGCTTCTCAACATGTTAAAAGATGGTAGAAGTTACGCGGCCGCCGGCCGCCATTTTGGCATCAACGAATCTACTGTTCGCTATATCAAGAAGGACGAGGCGAACATTAGAAAGACGGCTGCAATCACCTTTAGCAGATCAGCGAAGCGAGTCGTTACAACGCGTAATAAAACGATCGTACGCATGGAAGGTGCTTTAGCTGTGTGGATTGCCGACTGCCGGAAGAAGACCATAGCGTTGGATACGAACACCATCCAAACAAAGGCTTTGAGCTTATATGAGAATTTTGCTGCAAAGGAACCTAAAGACGACGACGGCAACCATGCTGAAGATGATGATGGTGCAGATGATCCTCAACCAGGGACATCCACTGATTCCCAGCCTCAGAAACGTTTTTCCGCAAGCAAAGGATGGTTCGCGAAGTTTCAGAAACGTTTCGCCCTGAAAAGCGTTTCCCTGCATGGAGAGTCTGCTTCCGCTGACACTGCCGCTGCTGAAACTTACGTGAACCAGACGTTCAAGAATATTATCGCCGAAGGTGGATACAAGCCGGAACAAGTCTTTAATATGGATGAGACTGGCTTGTTTTGGAAGAGAATGCCGTCGCGAACTTTCCTGTTCAAAGAGGAAGCCAAAGCCTCTGGCTTTAAAGCATTCAAGGATCGCGTTACCCTCGTGATGTGTGGCAATGCTGCTGGATTTTTGTTAAAGCCGGGGCTTATTTATAAGTCGAAAAATCCTCGCGCTTTGAAAAATAAAAATAAGAATCTCCTTCCCGTGTACTGGATGCATAATCAAAAAGCATGGATTACGAAGATGCTGACCTCCAACTGGTTCCATCAGTGTTTTATCCCGCAAGTCAGCAAATATCTCTTAGAGAAGGGCTTGCCATTCAAGATCCTTCTCCTTATGGATAACGCTGGTGGACACGCAACTGACCTGTCGCATGAGGGCGTTCAGGTTGAGTTCCTGCCACCCAACACCACGTCATTAATTCAACCGATGGACCAGGGGGTTATCAGGGCGTTCAAGGCCCTCTACACGAAGAATACCTTGGCGGACCTCGTTGCGTGTGTGGATGCTGCCCAAGATGACGAGGATGAAGATTTTAACTTGAAGGCGTACTGGCGGCAGTACACCATAGCCACGTGCCTGCAGAATATTCAGAAGGCACTTCAAGAGATGAAACCTGCAACCGTGAATGCGAGCTGGAAGAAGTTGTGGCCCGATATTGTTTACGACGACAAGGGATTTACTCCGTCGGAAATCCAACACTCTGCAATACGGAAATCTGTGCAGTTGGCTGCCATAATTGGAGGTGACGGGTTTGGCGACATGACGACTGAAGACGTCGACGAGTTGTTGGACTGCCATTCCCAGCCCCTAACTGACGCAGACCTCGAAGACCTGACGAAATCGGCAAGTGAGGAAGAGAGTGATACCCAGGAAGAGACCCAAGAAAATGTCGAAGAAACGGGCTTAACATTAGAACGGCTTGCCAACGCCTGCAACCATGCGAAGGAGTTGAAAGAAATGTTGCAAGAGTGGGACGAGGATATGGTTCGCTCGATGCAATTCTGCAACAAGATCGATGAAGACATGACTCCCTACAAAATGCTCTTGGATCGAAAAAAGAAGCAGCGGCAACAACTTCCGATCACAATGTTCTTCCAGCCTCGCAAAAAAGAGCCAGTTCCTCCTGCTAGTACGCCTTCGGAAGAAATTGAAGAAGTTTCCCAGGAAGAAGTTGAAGAGGTGTCCCAGGAAAAGACACCTCCGTCTGAAGAGACGTAAAATACTATCATTGGCTGCACAGTAGAACACATCATCAGCTTCATCATCATCATTTCTACTGTGCAGCAAATTCATCGCCATCACCATTCAAGTTTTTCTTCAACTTCTTTCGTGGTGAGTACAGTAACAATCTTTATTTTTTACTTTAATATTCTTACTGTACATTCTAAAACTGTATTTGTGCCTGTTTTATAGTTTAGTACTGTACGTACTGTATGCATTAAGTTAAAGGGAAGGTTTTAAAAGTCTACATGTTGTAACCTATCATATTTTTTTTGTTTAAAATTTACATTTACGTACGTAAAACAATCTCTCTCTCTCTCTCTCTCTCTCTCTCTCTCTCTCTCTCTCTCTCTCTCTCTCTCTCTCTCTCTCTCTCGTAAATTGTTTTCCTGCTTTGCTATGTACAATACTGTATAATTTATATTTGTAAGGTAACATATTTTGTAAATGCTTTTACTGTAAATACTGTATGTACTGTATCATTATTTATCATTATCATCATGCGCGTTAAATGCCTTGTTTGTTCTGAGCGTGGTTGTTTACTGAGCGTACACGCCGTCGTTTCAGGCGGCGTCATAAAGAAAAACATTTCATTTGGAAGCCCTAAGAAAAATACGTAAACTAAAACATTGGTAATAAAAAAATC
>NC_090732.1:70598437-70683437 GCF_036898095.1 Palaemon carinicauda
AGGAACAACATGACCACCTGACCAAATCAATAGATTGCGGAAGACTGTCGACCAGTCTACACATACAACCTTAAAGACAACAAAGTTCCAAGAGAAAGAAAAAGGGTACTAGGGATTAGGGGAACGTAGTGGTAGATCCTTCACCTACTACCGCATTCGCAGCAACGAATGGACCTAAAGCATAGCAGTCCTCATAAAGAGTCTGCACATGTTTTAAATAATGAGATGCGAATACAGATTTACTTCTCCAAAAAGTCGCATCCATTATGCTTTGCAGAGAACGATTCTGTTTAAAAGCCACTGAAGTGGCCACTTCTCTTACTTCGTGAGCCTTCACCTTGAGCAGTCTAAGATCTGCCTCATTACACTGTGAATGAGCTTATAAAAAAGGAAAGCGCATTTTTCGGCATAGGCTGCGAGGGCTTCTTGACTGCACACCAGAGCGCCTCCGAGTTGCCTCTCAAGCTCTTTGTTCTGTCTAAATATATCCTTAAAGCTCTAACGGAACAGAGCACTTTCTCTAACTCATCGCCCACTAAGTCATAAAGATTAGTAATTTCAAAAGATTTTGGCCATGGCCGAGAAGGAAGTTCATTCTTGGCCAGGAAACCCTGCTGCAAAGAACATATTGCTTTTCCGTTTCTAAATCCAATGTTCTTGCTGAAAGCATGGAGCTCACTTACTCTCTTAGCCGTTGCCAAGCTCACCAAGAACAGGGCCTTCAGAGTCATATCTTTAAAAGTAGCAGAGTGCAGAGGCTCGAACCTGCCACTCATAAGAAATCTAAGTACCACATCAAAGTTCCAAGCTGGTGATACTTGATGACATCTCTTAGATGTCTCAAAAGACCTAAGTAGATCTTGTAAATCTTTATTGTTGGAGAGATCCAGATTTCTATGTCTGAAAGCTGTTGCCAGCATACTTCTGTATCCTTTAATCGTTGGGACCGAGAAGTTATGCTTATTCCTCATATCTAAAAGGAAGTCGGCAATCTGTGCTATAGAGGTATTGGATGAAGAAACCGAGTTAGCTCTACACCATTCTCGGAAAACCTTCCACTCGGACTGATATACTCTAATGGTAGAGGTTCTCCTTGCTCTTACAATAGCCTTGGCTGCTTCCTTCGAAAAGCCTCTAAATCTTGTGAGTCTTTCGATAGTTTGAAGGCAGTCAGACGTAGAGCTCGGAGGTTTTGGTGATTTCTTGCCAAATGAGGCTGTCTGAGAAGATCTGCTCTTAACGGAAGGCTTCTCGACACGTCCACTAAGCACTCCAGGATCTCCGGGAACCAGACCCTTGATGGCCAAAAAGGAGCGATTAGAGTCATCCTGGTTCCCTTGTGGGACACAAACTTTTGCACTACTTTGTATAGGATCTTGAAGGGTGGAAATGCGTAAACATCCATGTGTGTCCAATCTAGCAGAAACGCGTCTATGTGAGCTGCCTCGGGATCCGGAACCAGAGAGCAATACTTTCACAACCTTTTTGTTTTTGAGGTTGCAAAGAGATCTATGAGGGGGCGACCCCATAATCGCCACAGCTTCTTGCAAACCTCCAGATGCAGCATCCATTCCATGGACAGAACTTAGCCTCTCCTGTTGAGCCTGTCCGCCCTCACATTCTTGGCTCCTTGAATGAATAGAGTCAATAAAAGAATCCTCCTTTCCTTTGCCCAAAGGAGTAGAGATTTCGCTAATTCGTACAGCAGCTTCGAGTGGGTCCCCCCCCTGCTTCGCTATGTACGCTAGAGCCGTGGTGCTGTCCGAATTGACCTGTACCACCTTGTCCAGGACAACCCCTCGAATCCTTTTAGGGCTAAGTGTACCGCTAAGAGCTCCTTCTGATTGATATGAAGAGCCTTCTGATCTTTTGTCCAACACCCTGAGATCTCTCTTCTTCCCAACGTTGCTCCCCATCCCGAATTTGAGGCGTCTGAAAACAACACGAGGTCTGGGTTCCTCTGCTCCAACGAGAGGCCTTCATTGAGTTTGTGAGCATTGTTCCACCACTGAAGATGTGATTTGATCGTATTCGTAACGGGAATGCTCTCCTTTTTGAGACTGTCTCCCCTTTTCCAATGAGAATTGAGGTGGAATTGAAGTGGGCGCAGATACAATCTTCCCAGAGATACAAACTTCTCCAGGGACGAGAGGGTTCCCAGAAGACTCATCCATTCCCTTACCGTAGTGACTCTTTTCTCCATAAAGGCTCCCAGCCTTAGAAGGGCTGACTGAACTCTTGCAGGCGACGGAAAAGCCTGAAAATCCTGACTCCGAATCTCCATCCCCAAATAAAGGCTCTTCTGGGTTGGAGTCAACTGTGACTTCTTTGAACTCACTAGAAGTCCCAATTCTTTTGTCAAATCCAGGGTCACCTGAAGGTCCTTCAAACAGCGCTCGACCGAGGGAGCTCTTATCAACCAATCGTCCAAGTACAGGGAGGCTCTGATGCCCCTCGAGTGCAGCATGCTCGCCACATTCATCATTAGTTTTGTAAAAATCAGAGGAGCTGTGCAGAGGCCAAAACATAAAGCCGAAACTGGAAGACCCTTTCCTTGTATACGAACTTCAGATAACGTCTGCAGCTTGGATGTATTGGAACATGAAAATAAGCGTCCTGGGGGTCCAATGATACCATTCAGTCGCCTTTTCTCACTGTTGCCAGCACAGTCTTCTGAGTCTCCATAGTAAATTTTGAGTTCTGGACGTAGCGGTTGAGGGCGCTCACATCCAGGACCGGTCTCCATTCCCCTGAACTCTTGGGAACTAGGAACAAGCGGTTGTAAAACCCTGGAGACTCCAAATCCCGCACCCTTTCTATGGCCCTCTTCTCGAGTAGAAGCGACACTTGTAGATGCATGGCTTGCCTCTTCAGTCCTCTCCTGTACTTGGGCGAGAGATCCACCGGATCTGCGACTAAAGGAGGCTTTAATACAAACGGAATTTTGTATCCTTCCTTTAGAAGACGTACCAACCATGGATCTGCTCCCTTCTTCTCCGAGGCCTGCCAGAAGTTGTTCAACCTGGCTCCTACTGTTTGAAGGGGAGAGCCATCAGACCCTGCCCCGGCTGGACTTGGCTCCTCTTTTCCTTTGATTCCTTGCCTCTGGCTTGAAAGTACTTCTCCCTGTACTTTTACCTCGAAAGAGCTGAGCAGAATAAGAATACGACGTCCCTTCTTTAGTCCTACGAGAAGAGAAGGACGTAGGCAAAACCTTACTGGCTGTTTTAGTAACCAAATCCTGAGTAGCCTTCTGAGTCAAGATTGCAGCCACTTCCTTAACTAAATCCTGCGGAAATAGAGCCGAAGACATGGGCGCAAAAAGCAACTCCGATCTCTGACATGGAGTGACACCCGCAGAGAGGAAAGAACATAAAGTAGCTATTTTCTTTATAACTCCTGCAGTAAACAAAGCAGCAAGCTCATTAGAACCATCCCTGACTGCTCTGTCCATACATGACATAAGCTGGATAAGACTACTTGTGTCCGTGTCCTTCATCTCGGTCACTCTTCTGCTTAAGGCTCCCAGTGACCAGTCCAGTAAATTAAATACCTCAAATGCTCTAAACAATCCTTTCAAGAGGTGATCAAATTCCGACATTGACCACAACACTTTAGTCTTCCTCATGGCCATGCGACGAGAAGCATCCACCAGGTTTGAGATGTCTCCCTGCGCAGACGCCGGAGCTCCCAAACCTAAGACCTCTCCCGTCTCATACCAAACGTTCGATATAGAGGCTAACTTAGCTGGTGGAAAAGCGAAGCATGTCTTGCCCATAGCTTTTCTTGTTTCCATCCATGTTCCCATTAATTTTAATGCTCTCTTAGAAGAGCGGGAAAGCACCATTCTAGTATAAAAAGAAGTCTTCACTGTCTTACCCAAGGTAAACTCAGAAGGGGGAGATCGAGGAGTAACCGGTGCAAAATTGTCTAGAAATAACTCCGAGAAGACTAACATTAACTTTTTGAAATCCACCGAATGTTGAAGTGGTTTCTCCTCCTCATCTTCCGAGATATCCTCCAACTGTTCCTCATGAGAGAGAACCTCATTCTGATCTTCTAATACAGAGGTTGCGGCTATGTTTTGTCCTAAATGCTGAACCTCCTGTGCGGGCTCAACAGTGTCGACATGGGCGAGCTTGCGTTGTTCCATATTAGTTTCCAACTGACAGTCACTCGACTTGCGTTTACTGTCACTATTGATTCTATAATGGGACGAGTCTGGCTGGCACCGCTCTGCCACCTCCTGACGGGCCACAGTCACGCGATAATCGCGCTGCCACTCCGAGGAGTCCTGGCGCGCCGCGCTGTCCATTCATGGCTCGACTGTTGTAGGTCGTCGCGCTGGCGCTTAGAGCCTGCCTGGCGCTTAGAGCCTGCCTGGCGCTGTTGGCCTTCATCAATTAACTCCTGAGGCTCGCCGCGCTGCCGCTCCGGCTCCGCTTGCGCGTCGCGCCTGCTTCTATCCTGCCGCTTCGCGCCTCACTCCACCACTTGGCGAACGTTATCACGCTTGACTCGAATATCGGCTGAATACTCCTTTGATATTTGTTGAGAAACAGCGCTCTGCCGAGACAAATCTACTCCAACCTTCCGCTGAACAGTGGACTTGGGAGACCGCCTGTGAGATATCACATCAGTCCCAGAGACAACAGGCCGCCTGTGCGACAACGGGTCTACCACCGAAGACTGAAGCCCAGCCTCACTGCCAGCGACCGGTTGATAAGACTGCATCATCAACGAGAGTTGTTGTTTCATGTTTAACAACATATTCCACTTTGGATCATTCTGAGGAGATAACTGTACAGCCTTTTCTATAGCGAATTCGTCTTCTTCATCGCTCTCCACATCTTTATTCCTTTCGGGAGATGAATCCCAGTCCGAAGGAAGAGGAGGAGCATGAATCGTTACACACGAACAAGAAATTAACTCCGCATCCGAATCCATTACTCTATCCCCCTCAGAAACCACATTCGAGCGCTTCGCAGGCGAACACTCGTCAAGGGACCAAAAACGTTCAGGTGTTTCCCAGTGACTAAAACCCGGCTGCTGCGGGGAGGAAACGTGCGGCTGTTCCACTGACTGAACTTTCCTTTTAATCGGTCTAGATTCCTTACGCCACCTATCATCCCGTGACTCCTCATCTGAAGAGGGAGACAAAGCACTAATCTCACTTTTTCTATGGTGAGGGTGAGCACCCTGAGCTACGCCCTCAGGATCACTCGAGGGAACGTCTACGCGACTGATGGAGCCTCTCGTTCCCTTTCGCCCTTCGACATAACTTCTTCACTTCCAGGAGCTTGACAGCGGTCTTAGGCTAGGCAAACGACAGGATCGCGCAGGCGCGCCCTCCACTACACTAAACACATTTGTCGGACTTTTAACACTTGAACGATCACTAGTCCGACCACTTTTAAGAAAATTAATTTCTGACATTTGTTTTTTGTCCGCTGCTAAAGATTCAACCCTCACACCGAGAGCTTGAATTGCGGATAACATATCCCTCATCGTAGGCTCTTTCGGCTCTTGATCTACCACTACGGGGGAGGTAAAAGGATTAATTACATCAGAACTAGATAAATCCACAGAACGGGAAGAACTACGTCTAATCCCTTCTTTCCTAATTCTATCTTTCTCTAATTTCTGAGTATAATGCTCGTAAGCTACCCACTGACTTTCCGTTAACGAAGAACATTCTTCCCACTGATCCCCATAAGCACACGATTTTCCTCTACATTTAACACAAATCGTGTGCGGATCAACAGAACCTTTAGGAAGTCGAGTCTGACAACCTTTACTACACTTCCTATATAAAGGGGAGGGGTCGGCCATATTGAAAAGTGACAGAGAAAATTAAACAATAACAAAAGGTCAAAAAAACTAAATAACCTCACAATAATAAAGATTTCAAGAATATTTGAAAAGGAAAAACTCCAAAGCGAAAGCCAAAACAAAAAGACAGAGTACATCACCAAATAAACCGTCCAATTGAATGTAAATAAGCGAGTGAATTTTCAACATTCCGACCAGCACGACAGGCAGGAAAAATCTGATGAAGTCGGGGTAGTTCTACCTGTAGTCCACCAGGGCACTAGTGTACACCTGACATACCTGCGTTAGCCGCGAGTTTTGAATTAGTTCTGCCGAGGCGTCGGTAACGCTAACCATTCTTATATAACCAGCGGGTAAGTTTTATGTTTAAAAACTGAAAGTACTTCGGTAAAATACAAAACTGCAGTGTGTCAATATAACTACCTACTAAGAAGGAAAAAAGTGAATACTATAAGAGAAAGATCCTCGAAGCAGCAACAGACATAAATAAGTTATATTGTCTATTGAATGGTATACTTAGAAAGGTAAAAGAAAAGAAGCTACCTGATGGATACAGTGACCAGGAACTAGCAAATAATTTTCTAGTATTCTTTAAAAACAAAATTGAAAACATAACCAGGTCATTTGTAAATACTCAACATCAGATTAATGAGACACCAGGCACACAGACAAAATTAATAAGATTTACCAACATAACACAAGATGAGATCACCAGAATTATCAAGAGAGCAAAGAAAACAAACTGCGTGACCGATCCTATGTAGTCCCTATGGATTAAAACCCTTGCTGATTGTCTTTGGCCTTCTTTGTCCTCTATGTGCTCATGTTGAGCTAGTAGAAGGTTGGGGTTTTCGTTGGGTTGTAGAAAGATGGGAAGACGAAGTTCCTGGGTCTTGATAACCTGTCCTAGGCTTCTTGTATATTGAAGGCTGGAAGCCGACCTGTCTCTTCTCACCTACAACCAGGGGCTGTCTGGGCACTGGTTTTGGCTGGATAGGTCTTTGTGCTTGGGCTACTGTCTTTACAAGCAATGATTGAATCTTGTCCTCCCTTGTCTCTTTAGCTTTGAGGTGTGCATTCTCCAGGGATGACGTAAGTGTGTCCTCATTGAACAACTGCTCTGCAAAGAGAGGAGACGCCCTTAACGCTCTCTTCTGAATGTCAGAGAGAGACGGAGGGGCATGGGATAAGAAGAAGTCCCTCCTCCGTGAAGCCAGATATGCTTCTTGAAGACATATCTCTGTCATGGATGACTTAATGGAGAGGTTTATGGAGTTGGCCAACTGATTGTAAAGGGGTCGGTACTGATCCAAGGCTCCTGGTTCTGACAGAAGGCCCATCAGTGAACCCCAAAGCCATCCCATCATGTTCAGATTCTCCTGAACTGTTCTAGTCGACATCTCGAGCTTGGCACAATCCTCCAAAGAAACACCCACTAATGATTTAAGGTTTTTCTGGAGGTTGGTCATATCCTTCCATGAGGAGTTGAGAGGCACTGGAGATGGAGCTGGAAGATCCTCTCCAATAGCTGAATAGGCCCTTCTGTTTTTAGCCAAGATAGAAGACGGAAAGTAAGTCTTGTCACCTTCCGCATACTCTGCCAACTTCTCCGTGACCACTTGTCTTCCATGTCTGAGAAATTCTCCTGTCGACCAGCGTGGAATAGGATTCCGTTTCTTTGACTGATGAGTGTCCTCCAAAAATCACGACACTGAAGGGAACTCACCAGGTTCTTGCACTGTGATTGTCGACTTTGACTCCACTAAAGCCTCTTGGGTGAAGGCAATCATCCTTCGAAAAGCAGACCATGGAATGTCGTCCTCCTCCAAACCTTGGATGTCATCCCCAACCTCGTGATGGCTGACAGCTCTGACGATGAGCCCCCCTCTCGAGGGGTTCACGAAGGAGAAGCCATGACTGGAGACCAGTCTGGTGCCGCATGCACCTGGGCTTCGACCCGACCCTTCTTAAGAACAACAGTGTTCCTTAGAACCTCTCACAATCATGTTTTCTCGATTCCCAGGGGAACGGGAAGCAAGAACATTCCTTAGACATCCAACCTGTAGCTAGAGAGTGACGCTCTCTCCCACAACCCTCCCTGATGAACCCTCGTCCGATACAGGAAAAATGGAGGTTGCCTGAAGGGCATGATCCCCACAAGGAAGACAGGAAGGTACAGTCAGCTGTGACCCTTCCCGGTCTGGCTGAAGCATCTACCATCGTCACTACCCTTAACACCTAACTCTAAGCTAATAGGGGAGTACGGCATTACTCCGGACCTGCTCTGCATCGAGGCGGGCTCATACCCGGAACCCGTTAGGGCCGGTTCAGCATGAGTCCTTCCTTCAGCACAGGGTGGAATTGGGAGACCCAGAGCAGGACCGAGGGAGCTGAAAAGAGTGGTTAGATTGCCTAATTGAGGGGCCACATTCTCAAGACCTGAGGCTAAAGTGTTAATTCTAGAGCTGACAGACCCCAATTGAGACCCCCGTTTTTCTGCTGCGGCAACACACTCTTTGAGGGTCATTGACCCTGTTACACTAGGTCCAACCGGGGATGGGGACCGGACACATGCTCACCTGACATGTTGATCACCTCAGACATTACAGACATACAGTTACACTCACCCGACACCTCGCCAACCGAGTTAGATCTAGTGGGATTACCAGATACCAGTCGATCCATTGAACCCTCCCTGAGTCTTTGCTTAGAAAGTCTTTTCTTAGCCAAGGGAGTCATATGATTAACATACACCTGTCTCTCACCGAGACCCCAAGTTTTACATTCGTCACAAACATCAGTCAGGTTACTATTAACTACCCTACAGTTAACACACAATGAGTGATTATCAAATGAAAATTTTCGACTTAGCTTAGCCTTGCGGCATGAAGTACAATGGGAAGGTTGGTCTAAAGTCGAAAGATGGTCAATATGGTCCATGTCTGATGAAGAACTCCAAGTTCGATCAATGTCCAATTCCTTGTTGAATACTCATTCACGAGTTGAAAGCACTGAATGGTTGTCGATAAGAAGCAAGCTTCCCAGCTGAATGAAAAAATGTAAAAGCCAGAAGAGGTAGACAGGACATCTGCTCACACCAACAACAAGATGAAGTGATAATTTCTGGTGGTGAGGTTTGCAGGAAGGACACCACACAAGTCCTGAGCGCCCTTGGTTGCCTTACATTGTTCTGCTATCGCTCTGGACTCAAAAATCGACCCGTCAGATCGCTCTTGTTAGAACAGATGGCAACCAAATTAAATATGGTAGTTGGATAACTTGCAAACGACATGTATAGACAACTATAAGAATTTTACATATGCTACGTATGTCTACCAGCTCATTAAATTAACGGAATCTTAGATAATTCTTATCATTAATTAACATGAACATTTTTAAATTAACTGATATAATTGTCATTCATTCGGAACTTAGTGTGCATATCATACTTACGTAAATGGATTAGAGTAAATCAAATTGGAAGCAACTTGCTGTAACAAGATCTATCGGCAAATGTTCATTGTGCAGTTGAGTATTATACAAATTGCGTTAAAAAAGTACCTGGACGAAAATTCTGTAAATAAATTTGTGATAAACTGTGTTATTACCAGGAATGACTACTGCAACAAATAAAATTGTGATAAACTGTGTTATTACCAGGAATGACTACTGCAACTCTATCTACTACAATTTATCAAAAGTGCAACTTAAGAAATTACAAAACATAATAAACAGAGGAGCAAGACTGATAAAAGGTGTCCCACCTAGAGAAAGGATCACCCCTATACTAATCGATTTACACTGGCTGCCGATTAAAGCGAGAATTGAATCTAAAATATGTATAATAACCCACCAAGTTATCAGAACCGGGCATCCAAAATACTTAAGAGAATTGCTACATATTGCGCAGCTAACAAATCATGTTGACACGAGAATAGTTACAGATGGCTTCAAACTATTGGAACCTTGATATATGTCTACTTTAGGCTCCAGAGCCTTTAGATATGCAGCCCCGAGGCTATATAATAAGCTCCCACAAAACATTCAAATGATTGAAGACATTAATGCTTTCAAGGGGAAACTGAAGACTTTCTTATTTAACGAGTCTTTTGACAGAGAGGATTTAACAGTAAATGAACAATATGTGATATGAAATGTTAAATACTCTGAACGAACAAGGTAAAACAACAGTGGAGGTCCTGAAGAGAGTGGGGTTCCCCTGCTGTATGGGACCGGAAAAGCAGCCACCAAAGTAAAAGTAAGTAAAGTACACAATCGAGTCAAAAGATTTTCTTATGGCTCTGTGCAAGGCAGTTGGTTCTGAGGACCACCAGGGGACTGGTCATCGTTTGAGTAACCCTGTGGTATTTTAATTGAATTAACTCCTGCTGTATGTAATGTTACATTCAGTAAGTCTATGGCATCATCTACACTTTCAAATTGTTCTGCACTCCCTTCAATTTCACTTAATTCCCGAAATTTATTCCAGTCCGTCTTGTCAAGGTTTCATTGTCGCGATCTCTGCAAGGGTGGACCATTGTACGTATTCATAATAATTGGAGCATGATCACTAGTATGACAGTCATCTAACATTCTCCATTCAAAATCAAGAAGACAGGTAGCACTTACAACTGAAAGGTCAATGCATGATAGGGTACCTGTCTTCACATGGAAGTGTGTGGGCTCTCCTGTATTAAGGAGTCCCACATCTTCATTTTCAACAATTGATGAAATAATATTGCCCCTTGTATTTGCTAGAACATTGCTCCACAAAGGAAGTCTACCATTCATATCTCCCAGTAAGAGAAAAGGTTGAGGGAGTTGTTGAATCACCTCTAATAAATTATCATACGAAATGTTGTCATTTGGGGGAAAGTAAAGAGAACAAATTATGTATTTTCTTCCTATATCCATCTGTAGCCTATGCCTGCAGAGGTGTATGAATAGAAAGATATTTGGGGAACATCTCGCTGAACGTATATAAGACTTCTGCCATGGCTCCCTACTCAATCATATGGTGTCCTGTAGCTAATATATTCACGAGGACAAGAGTATTATCATCAGGTTTGCTCTCCTGTAGACATGATTATGGGGGAGTGCTCATGAATGAGGAGTTTAAGTTCTTCATATTTAGCCCTCAGACCTTGAGTTCCACTGTAAAACTGAGGAGAAAATAAGTTTACTTTAAGGAAGATTCCTTAGAAGTCTTCCTATCAAGTCATTTTAATTGATAGGAGTCACTGATACTCTTTTTGGAAAAGTAGGTCTTGCTAAACTTGGTTTATGGTTTTTCTTAGCAGCCTTCTTATTTATTTGTCAATGGGGATGTTGCACCTTGACATTAATCTTTCATATATTCAAATTTTTTTTGTTCATCTTTTTCAGAAAAAAAATACTGTACTTATTTGCTATGGGAATTTTTTTTTATTTCTTATTGGAGAGGAGAGGGATGGTGGTCTCCCTCCTTTTTTGACTGAAAGATAGAGAGCTATAAGGATTATGTACCTCTACCATGACCGGTACATCCACTAGCTCTCTAGCATAAGATTCCTCCCCTAGATTGACAATGATGCTGCCCGAGATGAGAACTTTGGGCTGTTCCTCCATGGTATGACAGACCTAGTGGATGTAGGTGGTGCCTTTTTGACGAGAGGCACCAAATCTAGATTACGAGGCTTCAAGAGGTGGTTCAGCACCAAGATGCTTTACATTACCAAATCTAACTGGTGTTGCCATTTTTTCTGGATGTCCTATATCCTTGGATTTTAAGGCCTTGGCGTAATTCTTGGTTTTTGTTAAAGTCGCTCAGCATATCCCACACTGATATGCCCTGTATCCGACTTCTGAAGGGCTGCATCTTCTGTTTCATATTGAGAACATTTCCTGTTGGTTGGCTTGTGATCCTGGCTACAATTAGTGCACCTTGCAATATTAGTGCATGGTCCATGCTCATGATCAGAACAATGGTAACAGATCTTAACACTTTTACATACCCTAGATGGATGACCAAATTTGAAACAATTGAAACTTGTTATTCTATCTTAAAGACATCCTTTGCCAGTAAGGTCCTCTGCAATTTCAAAGTCAAAGACTGACCTTCTACCTTCTGGTGACAGAGGTCGAGCCTCTCTTATCCCAGTAACTGAGCGGATTGTTTGAAGTACTGCAATGAAGTTGGCTTTGCTTCACTTCTTTATAGATGAATGTTTTTGGGTCTGTTGGTGGAACATTACCTAGGGAAAACTCGGACTCCTCATTTGACTTGCTCTCTCCTTGGTTGAAGTCGTCCACAGGGGAGTCTTGACTATCCTGGGTCTGGAAAGACTGCTATGCAGGTGATTATCTATCAGTAAGATGAGTGATCCTAGAATCTTGCCGCTGATCGTGGGGTGCATGTTTGTTACAAAGGGATGAATTGCGCTTCATTCAAAGATCCTTAATTTCCCTACTGATGGGAACCAGTGCCGGAGGGGACAAAAGAGGTCGTATCTTCAAGTGCCCCTATTTACTGGTGAGCGGAAGTGGTATCTGCTGTCTACAAACTGGTTCTGAGTCTGAGAAGGTAATACGGATCAACCTTTAAGAATTTAAATAGCAATCTCCCTTGGGGGAAGGGAGCCTTTACATGAGCAAGGCCTGGCATACCTCCCAAGTGGAGTAGCAGGGACTTTGTTTCTGCAATGTTTCTTGGACCTATCTCCCAAGTTATCTAGCAGATGTAGGGGGTGATAAGAGTCGTAGCGGCGGGTCTCGATGGGCCTGGTGCCTATCTCCTGCAGTCGAATGGCATCGCTCAAAGCAAGATTCTTCATAGCCAACAGGGGTTGAAGAAGCTGAAGTCCATCTAAAAAAACTGGATAAGTAAGGTTAAAGAGAAGCTTACCTCTCCATTCTCTCCTCTTACAGATGAAATTACTGATTTTCCCCACACACTGAGGCTTCAATGCTGAGGAAAGACTACGAGGAGAAAGCTTGTCTGCAGATCTCATAGATGAAGTGCTGAATCTTGGCATATGTATACGAGCGTCGCGAGGAAAGTGGAGAGCATAGGATGCACAGTGGTCGAGAAATTGCGAGGGTGATGTAGATCGTAAAGGAAAGGAAAAGCCCAAGGGCGAGGTGCGGCAATGGCAGTATGGTCTCGAATTATGAGTGTTTGAATTCTCCGAAATCCCATTTATGGGGTCGCTAGTTTTCAAAAAAAAAAAAAAAAAAAAAAAAATTCTGTATCTGCGAAGTTGTTCATTCTGCGAGTCAAGCACCGCAAAAAGTATCCAATCTATTGTCTTTTCAGGTATATAGGTAGCCCTAAGTATGATGCCTGATAATAAAATGTAACCAAACAATATTTACCTTTCATTTTATTAACACAATTTCATAATAAATAACCTGTTTAATGGAAAATTACATATCAACAATGAAATCAACTTTTAATTATGAGAGTCCAGCTGACAAAATGTAAACAAAATTGTGGTTACGATCTCAGCAATCTTTATCTTTCTCTAGCCTTACGACCATTTTAATGGTAGTGTTAGATGTCATATTAAAGCATTATTTTTGTTTAGTACAGTATATAAAAGTTTTACTTTTTCCATGTGGATGTTCAAGGTTTTCACACTTAGACTGGGTTCGTTTATCGGCAATGAATAGCATAACTTTCGGTAACGAATCAGCAATATACAGTAATACCTCTACATACGATCTTAATTCGTTCCAGAAACTGCTTCGTATGTTAAAACGATCATATGTTGGAGCAAATATTCCCATAAGAATACACGGTAATTTGTTTAATTCGTTCCTCAGCCTGAAAACCCATAATAACTCCTTAATAAATGGCTACACATAATTACACATAACATTAATACAATTGAATAATACATAAATATCTAAAAAAAGAATAATAATATGACAAACTTATAAGAGAGTTTGTATTTTTCCTAACATACAAACCCGAATTCTTTACTATAGGAGATATTCTAGCGCGTGCTGGAAAATACGGCAGAAAAACTTTAACAAGGTCGTTAACGACCGGACAGGTAATTACCCACCTGAGAGTGGTGGGGAACCGCCGGTCGGTAGCTGCTGTTTACAGTACCTTCAATTGGATTCTAGTTAGGACTATCCTAGGGGGGCGGTGATGGAGGGAAGATTTGTGTAAAGAATTCGGGTTTGTATGTAAGGAAAAATACAAACTCTGTTATAAGTTTGTCATTTGTTCCTACACTAAATACAAACCCTCATTCTTTACTATAGGACACTTAGTCTTGAGGCCAGGGTGGCCAAGGAGTTCCCTATCTTTAGGGAAGATAGTCCTCAGACTAGACTCTTTTGAAGCAACAATCTTCCGTTATCTTCTTTCTTTGTAGATCCCCAGAATCTCAGCACGACTGAAGGTTTGCAACTTCATGAAAACAAATGTTTCAGGATGAAGTGGGTCAGGAACATTCGACTCGGACCCCTTCAAACTTAGGATTCCCCCGACCTTGCCAAGGGAAAACCTCGCGACCACGAGTATAACTAATACTCTGTGAGAGGAATCAGATGAGTATCATACCTCATTTCCATTGGCGAGTCCAGCTGAAACTGGATACAGGCTAGGATCCCCAGATGTGGGGGAGAAGGAGACGAAGAAGATCGATGGATGTTCTTCTTAAAACCTAGTGTAACCCAGAATCCTCAACCAATGGTTACTGTCCCCTGAAAGGGCGTAAGGTAGTAACAGCATCTGTTGACCTGTCACAATAGGCCCTATAAAAAGGGTGTCTAGAGACCTATGTGTCACGTCGCTCAAATAGTGAGCAGTGGATGTAGATTGGCGTTTCCAGACCCCAACACTTAAGACTTGGGAGACTGAGAAAATTCTCTTAAATGCCAGAGAGGCAGCCACTCCCCTAACTTGATGTGCTCTGGGTCTCCATGAAAAGACCTCGCAAAAACTTCTCAAGTCATTAAGAGATGATGTTGCGAGAGATTCTCTTCTTTACCCTGTTGGTACAAGGAAGAGATGACGGAGACGTGGTGTGAAAAAGTCTGGTGTGCCTCAGATATTTCTTTGATGCCCTGACTGGGCATAGTAACTACTGGACTGCATCCTGTGTTACCTATTAAGAGTGGAAATTCTCGAAATCTCCCATCGGTAGATGAAGGATTATGAGTCTAGCCACCAAGCCCGGTACGAAGTTGAGAGACACTCGCCCCCCCACCCCCATCTCTTAGAAAGGGTGACGTAAGACAGACCATGTAGCTCATTGACCCTTTTAGCGGTGGACAGAGGTACGAGGAAGACGGTCTTAAGGTTCAGAGAGTAGTCTGAGGCCCTTAAAGGCACATAGGGCAGACCCTTCAGCGAACGTAAGACACGTCTCAAGGAGATGGTCTAATCTCAAGTGGGGGGGGCAAGATCACTCCAACACCGAAACAACCAAGGTGATGTCTACTGAGGCGGAGAGGTCAATCCTTTCTCCGTCTACAGATGAGGCTCAAGGCTACGCGATAGCCCTAAATCGCCGAGACTGAGAGAAGCTTTCCTCACTGAGGTACAAAAGGAAGTCTGGGAACTACTGATCCTTCCTTTTGAGGATCCAATTGCTTCACATTGTCGCTGTTGTAGCGATTAAGAAGTCCATTGTCTTAGCCCCAGCAGTTAGGACTTCTTGTAGGGTCTGCCTAGAGTTTTGGATTGACAAGTCCTCGTGGCTCGCAAGGTAGCCAACTGTATCAGACCACGTGTCAAGCAAGAAGGGACATTAAAGTCGCTTCCCTTACCGAGGCTTCTGTGACTGAGAAGAGCCTGGAAGAGTTGAGTGTCTCTTCGAGGATAGTCTGGTGTGAGCCTCGCCGTGAGGGGATCTAAGATCAGAGGAGAAGGTTGACGTCTCTGAGCTCGGAGAACAGACCAGGTTTAAAGATCGCTCAAGAAAGGCAGAGGCGAGGGACAGTGACATTGCACTAGCCATTAGGACAATGTACTAAGGACTGACCATATGGTCAACGAACAAGCCTCCTATCCATCCCAGCTATGACCATGGGAGGCAAGGCAGTGGCTGCTGAAGAGTCAGCAGATAGATCTATAAGCTCCGGCCAACCTTAGCTTACAAGGATGGTAAGGTTGTAGGCACTGAAGGCTCTAACGAGTCTGGGCGGGACTCGAACCCCAGACTGTCAATACATAGCCTGTCTAAGGCTGGAGAGTCAAAGGGTCGAGGAGACAGATGCAAATCGCCAAGGCATGAGATATGACACATAGTTCTTAGAGTCCTTAAGTAGGAGGATTCTAAGTCCCTCGACGGCAGCACTTCAGAGGAATCCTCAGGCTGCGATAATTCCTTGCGTGTTATTACAGGAAAAAGTGGAGACGCCAGTAGCAGACAAACCTTATATCTTACCCCTCGTATCTTTCTTATCGAAAGGGGAAGAATGGTAGAGGTCGGAGTGTCTGGAGGTAATGGCGAAGACCGCTGACGAGAGTCGGAAGGCTCTGTCATATGAGTAAACTCTTAATGACGATGATCGCGTGCATAGCGCTAATTGCGCGCGTGCACGAACACTCTGTGCTAATTGTTACGAGAGCCCGACTACTCCGCATAACTGAAACTCGAAGGTTCCAAGTCGTGTGAACTCTTAAGTCCAACGCGACAGAGGCCCGAAGGACTCCTAAGGTCATGAGAACCGTAGGATAAACATGACGAAAGTTTAAAGGCTCCCGATCACGCCCAGCAAAAGGGTGATCATCAGGAGACCCCAAGGGGTCAACGTGAGGGGAACCAGTAGGATCAAAAAGACGTCTCCTACCAGCACGAGGGGGAGAACGTCAGGGATGAAAATAACTCCTCCTCAGGGTAGATTTGTTCTCCCGAAGGAGAATGTCGCTTAATACAAGGCTCTCGCTCCACCCCTGGAGGAGAACCAAAAAGCATAAGAGGGAGGAGCGTAGATCAGTAAACTCCTACCAGTCTCTTCTCGTGATAGGTAAGAAGGTTCTCCCTAAGAAGATTGCCTAAAACAAGCTTTCTCCCTGCCCTATGGGGAAAAGTGTAGGCGTATTAACTTTTCTCTCTCAACAAGGGAAAAGTCTTCTCTATGGGGACAAGCGTAGGTTTAATCATTTTTCTCTCGCGAACGAGGGAGAAGTCCTCCTGAAGGAGGACATCGCCTAAGGCAAACTTTCTCCCAGATCTATAGGAAAAAGCATAGGCATAATAATCTCTCTCGCGGACGAGAGAGACGTTCTCCCGAAGGAGGACGTCGCTTAAGACAAGTTTTCTCCTAGTTCTAGGGAAAAAATGTAGGCGTAAAAATCTCCCTCTCGTGAACGAGAAAGGAGTCCTCCCGAAGGGGGACTTGGCCTAAGACAAGCTTTCTCCCTATTCATGGGGAAAAAAGCATAGGCTTAATAATCTCTCTCGCGAACGAGAGAGAAGTTCTCCCGAAGGAAAACATTGCCTAAGACAAGCTTTCCCCCAGTTCTATGGGAAAAAAGCGAAGGCGTAACAATCTCTCTCTCGCGAACGAGAGAGAAGATCTTCTGAAGGAGGGCTTCGCCTAAGGCAAGTTTTCTCCCAGTTTTACGGAAAAAACGTAGACGTAAAAATCTCCTCTCGTGAACGAGAAAGAATTCCTCCCGATGAAGGACATCGCCTGAGCCAAGCATACTCCCAGGGAGAAGTTCCCCCCGAAGGAGGCATAAGCCGTAGACTTGCTTTTCCCCAGCTCCAGGGGAGAAAGCAGAGTCTTCGGGGACGAGATAGCAGAGGTAAAACTCATTGAGCTGTTCACAACTCCTTACGAAGGAGGGAAGGTTGCTGACTGTCTGAAGTGGGGAAGCTTTCCCTCGGAAGGGGGCTGGATCTTTCACGCAGTCCAATTCCGAGGAAGGTTATCACTCCCTCGTAAGGGAATGATCTCTAATCCCTGGAGGCGAACCTCCTGTCAGCAATCTAAGTTTCCCAATAAGTTGATCAAGTTGCAGGTTGACAACGAGTGTTACCTTGTAACATGGGCAGCTCATGAGCTGCCACATGAAGCGCAGGATAACGAACAGAGCGGCCGAAGCCCTCGGCATCGCGTTCTACGTCGCTGCTATCTGGGAGTTTTCTTTTAGCCTCTCTAGCACGTTTCCCTTTTCCCTCTGCTCTCAACCGCAGAGAAGAAGGGGCGAACCCCTGCATCTTCTTTCGAGGTTTCCGAGAGACTCAAAATCCTTAACTCATTAGGGAGCAAAGGAATTAGGGAGGTTGTCCTGTCTGAAACACAGGAGCGAGGGATCGACCCCGCGAGTGTATGATTGGAGATTTGCGTGTGTAGCTCTAATTGTGTGCGAACACCTGCGTGACTGGGGTCTGAAGACTCTGCCATAAGAGTAAAACTCCTGATTGTTATGGGCGTACGCGAACACTCCGCGTGACAAGAGTCCGAAGACTCTCTAACCTAAGAGTAACACTCTTGATGACTTGTGTCATGAGAACCCGAAGGTTCAGCGTGATCGTGCGTGCCCCTAGAGGTTGTGTTGCGAGAACCCTAAGGTTCAGCGTGAACGTGTGTGCCCCTAGAGTTTGTGTTGCGAGAACCCGAAGGGCTAGAGCAACGGGAAAACGGAAGTCTCCCTTGTCACGAGACACCAAAGTGTCAGCGAGACTAAATGCACGAAAACCCGAGGTTTCAGCAACTAGCTGTGAGAAAACGAAGGGATAGTGCACCGAGAAACCGAGGTTTCCTTGTCATGAGACCCCAAAGGGTCAGAGATCGAGAATTCAAAGGCGAGAGCGATCTCTCTGAAGATAGAGAGAAAACCAAGGCGAAGCGCTCTATCTGACTTTTTCTAGAGCGGATGGAGACCCTCAAACTAATATGTGAAGAAGAGGGTACGAGGTTAGGACGTGCTTTGCCCTTGGCCACGCTCCTGGTTTCTTAGATGATCCCTCACACGAAGACGACAGCGAGGCAGAACGATGACGAGAGGGATCGTTCTTCTCAGGTTTGTGGTACGAGTGTATATAATCTCGAGGCAGGAAGTCTCGGGGAGAGACAGAAGGCGAGAAAGAGCGCGAATGATAACGTCTCTTCCTATTTCGCCTGTCTCTTCGGTGAGAATATCTAGGTGAAGGCGTAAATGGGCGGGCGGGAGAGTTATCTCGCACGTCTGTGCCAGCCGTAAGGAGCGCGCGCAGGAGAAAATTCCCCCTAATGGAATCATATGGGCGTGCGCGCATATCCTTGCGGATGCGGGAGAAGGCTGGTACGCCGGTAAGTGCTGGCGCGTTGATAAGCGCTGGCGTGTTGCAAAGCGCTGGCGCGTTGGCAAGCACTGGCGCTGCTGGAGAAGGCAGCATGGCTGCATTGTCAGAAGACCTTCTAACAGTAGAAAGTTGACGCGCAGGTTTTACCTGTCGCGTAGGATGGTGTTGGGCGCGTATGCGCACGTGCAGGAGAAATGTTGGCGCGCGGGAGCGCATAGGAGAGCACTGCCGCGCAGGAGTGCGCCATTGCGCAGAAGATTGGTGGCGCGCAGGAGAGTGCCATCGCGCAGGAGAGTGCCATCGCGCAGGAGAGTGCCATCGCGCAGGAGAGTGCCATCGCGCAGGAGAGTGCCATCGCGCAGGAGAGTGCCATTGCGCAGAAGATTGGTGGCGCGCAGGAGAGGTGAGCGCATGGCGCGTGATGGAGTTATGCTTTTGTTGGAGCGTATGCGCATGTTGGCGCATACGCTCTTGATGCCTATGTTAGGGTAAGAAGGAAGCGCTCTTAAGTTTGTGACGAGAGCGATTAGTCTAGCGGTGAGACATCTCGTGAAGAGACAGAAGGCGAGGAAGAGCAAGAACGATTATGTCTCCTCCTATGTCGCATGTGACTCCAGAGAGAACTGGGCAAAGGAGTGCGATCTCTCCTTTTACTCTTCTCTATCTCTCCCTCCTAGCCTCCGAAGAGGGGAGGACAATGAAGTGGAGGAGGAGGAGGAGGAGAAGGTACTGTGAAGACCCCTTCTATATACCTGGCAAGGGGAACCCATCCTCCGCAGGGTAGCAGAACACCCATGACCTCCGTAACGGGGCATAGGGGAAAGAGGATCCACATCCAGCGGTGACATAAAGGCGTCATGAACACTTCCTCAAAATAGAGGACATCATCTACAAAGAAAAAGAAAAAGGATTAATCAAAACTCAAAAACAAAGGAAGGCTAGTCTGCCAGCAAATAAAGCAGGAGCAGTGGTATTACCACTACGACAGCTAGAATTCTATTGAAGGTAAACAGCAGCTACCGACCGGCGGTCCCCCACCACTGTCAGGTGGGTAATTACCTGTCCGGTCATTAACGACCTTGTTAAGGTTTTTCTGCCGTATTTTCCAGCTCACGCTAGAATATCTCCTACAATTAAGAATGAGGGTTTGTATTTAGTGTAGGAACAAAAAGAAATAATAAATAAAAAAGGTTTTTTTATTAACACTTTACCTTAGCGACAGGCCAGCGCAGGTGTAGGGACTGCTACGCAGGAGGAGACGGAAGATCAGCGAGGAGGTAGGGACGGCGACTACGATAACGTATGATAACTTACACTACGTGAACTTTAACTTAATTTAGCTTTTTTCTTTCATTTTTATAATTCTATATTCTTTTTTTACATTTTTTTTCTTTTCTTATTTTTAATTTTCATCACTTTCACTCGATTCGATCTTCCTTTTCTTTGCTTCACTTTCTTTCTTTTCATCATGACCACTAGACCGTTTTGTAGATTTTTTAAAGAAACTATCGATAGAAAGTTGCTTGGTATGGCTTTTGAGGATTTTTCTGAAATGAGTTAGGTAAACATCATCGAACTGCGCAACTACACGGCAAACCTGAAGTTTTTGTGGGTGATGCTTGTCGATGAAATTAATCACGTGTTGATGATATGCCAACATCTGTCTTATTTCAGCCGAACCTAAGATTTGGCCTACCTCCTCGGTCTCCTCCGACTCACTCAACTGCGCTTGGAACTCATCATGCTGCATGGCTTGCAGCTCCTCGAGTTCCTCGGTGGTGAGCTCTTCATGATGCTCATCGACGAGTTCAGTGATGTCATCTTCATCCACGTCCAGACCCATGGACTTGCCAAGGGATACAATCTCTTCGACGTCTTCCTCGGCGGCAACCACAGGTTCATTTTCGGGGCCAAAACCTTCAAAATCTCTGGGAGCAACAGCATCAGGCCAAAGCTTCTTCCAAGCTGAATTCAGGCTCCGACGAGTTACTCCCTCCCAAGCCTGATCTATGATCTTTAAGCAGTGCATGATTTTTAAAGTGGCTCCTCAAAAATTCACGCAAAGTTAAGTTGGTGCTTTGCGTGACATTAAAGCACTGCCTAAATAAGTGCTTGGTGTACACCTTCTTAAAATTAGAGATGACTTGCTGGTCCATGGGCTGGAGGATAGGGGTGGTATTCGGTGGAAGATACAACACTTTTATAAATTTGTATTCGTCGATGATAACATCTTCGAGTCCGGGGGGGTGAGCAGGTGCATTGTCCAAACAAAGCAAGCACTTCAAAAGCAAATTCCTCTCCTGAAGGTACTTCTTGACAGCAGGGCCGAAAACTACGTTTACCCATTCCACAAAGATATGCCTAGTAACCCAAGCCTTAGAATTAGAATGCCATAGAACATGTAGCAGGTCTTTATTAATTCTATGTGCTTTAAATGCCCTAGGGTTTTCAGAATGGTAAACTAATAAAGGCTTAATTTTGCAGTCCCCGCTGGCATTGGCACAAAGCCCAAGAGTCAACCGATCCTTCATTGGCTTATGTCCAGGCATTTTCTTCTCTTCGGCGATAATGTACATTCGACTAGGCATCTTTTTCCAAAACAGACCGGTTTCATCACAGTTGAACACCTGCTGCTCTACGTAGCCTTCCTCCTCCACGATGCTTTCAAACTTTTTAACAAAGTCTTTAGCAGCCTTGGTGTCCAAACTTGAAGCTTCTCCATGCCAAACAACTCAATGAATCCCGGTCCGTTTCCTAAATTTCTCGTACCAACCTCGAGACGCCTTAAATTCCTCAGTCGTAGGATCGGCTGAACTTTCCCCCGCGTCACCACCAGAGCCCGCCGCCTTCAAGTCACTGTAGATAGCGCTGGCCTTCTCACAAATGATTATTTCAGTGATCGTATCGCCAGCAATCTCCTTGTCTTTGATCCATATTAACAAAAGGTGTTCCATCTCTTCAAGGATAGGGCTACGACGTTTGGAAATCATGATCCCCTTCAAAGGTTTCAATGCTTTAATGGCTGCCTTCTGTTTTAGGATCCTCGAGATCGTAGACACATTCCAGCCATACTGTTTAGCCAGATCGCTAACACGCACACCTCGCTCATGCTTTTCTATCATTTCTTGCTTTAGTTCTAATGAAAGCATTGACTTCTTCCTTTTCTCACCACTACTACTACTTCCTGAACCAAAACTAAGCTTTTTAGGACCCATGATTACAACACACAGAAAACAACACGTGAAAAAGGAAGATAAAAAACACTGTTAATAAGCGAGCGAAGAGAACAACCACACGATGCGCACGAGATGAGAGGACTGATCAAGGCGACGCTCGATTGGCGTCCCTCCGATGTGCTGCCGTCTACGCGTATCATTTACTTCGTATGTTGGAGCAACACTTCGGGTGTCGAGACAGAAATTTGGTCGAATTTTACTTCGGATGTTGGAAAATTCGTATGTTAAGACATTCGTATGTAGAGGTTTCACTGTACACTCTCTCTCTCTCTCTCTCTCTCTCTCTCTCTCTCTCTCTCTCTCTCTCTCTCTCTCTCTCTCTCTCTCTCTCTCTCTCTCAATGTGTTATAACCTATCATATTTTTTGTTTAGTACATTTAAAACTATCATTATTATATATCTATCTATCTCTCTCTCAATCTCTCTCTAATCTTGCGCTCTCATTTCTTACCTCTCTCTATTTCTTTAACAAATGAAATCTTTGTTTCTTCACAAAGTTTCAGATAAATTAAAAATCAAACATGAATCAAATTATCCTAACTTTCTCCAATCTTGCATCATCTCTGTCACATCCAACGTTATAGCAAAAAACCTTTTTTTCCCGATGGTTCCATAATTAAGCTGGGTACAAGTTGACTTATAACTGAAGTTTGGAAAAGTATTTTGAATAAGGAATGGACAATTATCCTTCGTAACAGTTTAGAATTATCGTAAATTATCATACTTTTATTAGCGGCAGTTTACTATTGTTAATCAAATGCAAACAAAATAGTTTGCCTGTTTTGCTACATATGTAGGAATTTACATGGATACAGCAAGTAAAATATTTGCAATAACATATTTTCTAAAAGCTCTTAATATCATTAAATATCACCTTGATCATTTGTAGTTCATGCTTTCGGTTGTTCATTATGATCGACCATGGGGCGTACAGTAAACAAACTGAGGGTTTCCGTTTTACGCCGCATATTTAGGAAAAAGATTATATAAATCGCATTCATTTAATTTATTTTGAAGTTCTAAGAAAAAATATGTAACACAACATTAGTAATAACACACATCATATAATCAATACTGTACTTGGTAAATAACCTAAACACAGATGTGTAAATTCGTTCGTTTCTTCGTTATGATCAGAGATGAATGTACAGTAAACAAAACAATCGTTCCCGTTTTTTATTGCTTTCAGGCGTGTTTGGGAAACGCTTGATATAAAATTGCCTTTATTCTGTTAATTTTACATTTTCAATGATACAACAAAAGCTAGTCTATACAGTGATGGTTTTTCTATTTATCAGTTGTCTTATAAAATAGATATGACGATCTTATTGAAATGTGTCCTAATTTTAGGTCTTGTTAAGGGGAAATAGACGGTATTTACACCCATCCTGATTGTAATTTTAACCTTTTCAAGTTATTTACGCTTAAAAACATCTTAAATGTTTGATTTATTTATAAAAACAATTATTAAAAAAAATACAGCATAGCACATAGAAAGTATTGAAAATGGGTAGCAAACACGTTTGAATGGGCAAGTTGCTGTTTGCCATGGCCCTAATGGAATTATTCCCGTATATGTTTCAAAATATGTGATTTTCCATTGATCGACCAATTTCTCGCATAATTCGGGACCCTACTATAGGTGGTGAGGAGGAGGAGGAGAATCCTAACAGGATCGACAAGAGCGTCTGTAGTGCGAGGGTGATGCTTGTGTATAGCGAGATCTCCTAGAGCAAGGGGTTTGTCCCGACTATGAAAGGGAGCTTTGGTAGCGATGGTGAGGCAGGCTAAAAATCCTCTGACGGTGGGGAAGTCCTTAAGAGTGACCTGGAGTGCCGTCGTCTGCGTAGTGAAGACGAAGATCGTCAGTATGATGAAGAGGCATCAGAAGAGCAACTCTGTCCTTTTCAAAGCCTAAAACGAGCTCCGAAAGGGAGAGTTTTCCTCATGCAATGTGCAAGGGGAGGTGCTCGCAGGCGAGATGCTACGACCCTAAGGTCTGGCACACAAAGGTCCAGAAGTTGAAGGGAGAGCAGATGAAGGTGCAAATGTTGAGCATCTAGTGGGGGAGAAAACAGGTCTCATAGGAGATTATTTGTTAGAAACATTATCTTGAATCTGCCTCCGAGGAGATATCATGCTTATACGGCAAGATATCTTCATGAGAAGGCAGAGAAGAGCACCGAGACGGAAGAGAAGAGGCCAACCGATGAGAAGGTGACTACGGCAGGTGAAGACTTGCGGAGGAGCCAGCAGGAGCAAGTGCAGCCAGTAAGGAAGAAGATAGTATCGAGTCTGTGTTCTGACAACATTTTTCTTCCAAATAACGACGAACTTTCTTCTCCGACAACAAGCCTGAAATATCCAGCGAAGGCCACAGCAGCCGAAGGGTGCCTGCCCTCTGTAAGTCAAGAGTAAAGGAAGGATTAGTGTACTACTCCGAGGAGGAAGCAACACCATTTTGCTAGGGGAATCGACGGAGCCTCCTTGCCTCATAGGTTGACCACGAGGGGAAGGCAACGCCGCTTTGCTAGGGAAGCGACGGAGCCACACGACCATCGCTCTTAACCGACCGCCCTCCAAAGGAAGACCGTACACAAGAATCGGAAGGGGGAGTTTCAGGGAAAGGAGAAGTGGGTCTGGACTTCCTAGCCTTTGAGGAAGGCCCAAAGGCAAGGAATCCTTTTTAGCTTTTTTCTTCTTCCTCCTGCTGAACAGCACCCACTGTGAGGATGGCCATTCCCTGCATTCCTCACAAGCCGAGACTTCACAGCAATTGTGCCCCTGCATGTCTTGCATAACCTGTGAGGATCTAACTCGCTCTTGCTCATATACTGAGCTGTAATGTACTGTACGTCTCGCACGTCCGCATTATCACAAGTAAACAGCATGTACACAGCTGGGAGAAAATGCAAAGAAATTAATAAGTTAATGCAAAGCATAAACTGATAATTTCACAGCCAGAGGAACAAGTTCTCTCTGCGACGGCTGAAATTCCATTGAGGTTACAAAGAGCTGGAAAAGTGGCAGCATCCCCCCCGAAGCCAACAGGGTAAAATTTTACTGCCATATTCCAGCTTTCACTGTTACTCTACTACATATAAGTAAAGAATGAATAGTTTGTATTTGTATGGGAACAATTAGCATTCAGTAATAATTTTTTGAGTTGTTTGCCCCATAAACATTCCACATTTACGGCCAGCAACACCAGGGCAGAACCAAATACCTACACATGGTTTCTTCATTCACAAAATCAACCAATCAGACTAAATAGAAAGATGAAAGCTTTCAGCATAGTTTAATCACACCAAGAGTACGTATGTACACTTCGGTAACTGAAGTTAAAGTGGCTAATCAGGGAGATGGGGGGGGGGGCATCCACACCACCCAAATATAACTACCAACACCTTGGTATAAAATCTCAACGGCTGAGTTCCAGCTTCATTGAAATCATACTCCTATTGAAGGACGAAGGTTTGTATAAATGTAAGAACCACTAACAATTACTGTCGATTGTACTTAACTTGACAAAAAACACAAACCTGAGACAATAATTCTGTTCTTAGTCCCTCAAGCTCGTCATCGTCTATATTTTCAATAGGAATAACTTCCATAACTGGTGGTTCATCAGGATAAGTTGATGTATACTCGAAGAGTAAGGTAATTTCGGCAGGATCTACGTGTAAATCGGCATATGGTTCAGACCCTTCTGATTTCACACTGATCCTAAATTTGTGGTGAGGATCTGTTTCGAGAACTGTTGACAAGGAAAAGAATCTAATTAAAAAAAAACAATTCATTGGTAAGTTTGAAAAATACAGTACGGAGTACAGAATTCTAAATGACACAACTTCCTTCTCCTAGATGTCATTCTCTAATCTATTTAAAAGTATATGCACGTATCCATATCAACAGATGAATGGCTATTACAATCAAATCAGTGGTTGATGAATAATTTGCTGACAGTTATCTGGTATGAAACTACCAGGGACACTGATGGTGGCAATCTATTTTACCAATTTATATATAAGCAAAATGACAAATTTAGAAGTAATTTGTATGATTCCTAACCATACAAAGCTGAGCTCTTTACTATGGTTGTATTGTTTTGACATAGTTGGCAACTAACCATACACTTTTTACAAAAGGTAAACAACCCATCACTAGTTAGAAGTGAGGGGAGGTAGTCGAGGTAGAGCAATCACCCCCTCACACACTCACCTAATATATTGATCCACATTTAATTGCAGAGAGGACTTTCTAAGAGGACAAGTAATGGCGGGCCAAGTATGGGTAAAGAACTCAGGATTGTGTGATCAATAAAAATACAGATTACTTCATAATTTGTCATTTGTTCCTACATAGGCCTAAATACAAGCCCTTCGCTCTTTACTACGGAAACTCACCTTTAGATGGGTGGAACTTGACTTGGGATATGACTCTGTGCTCGTGCGAGCATGAGAGGGTTATCCTTCGTCTTGGTGCGAAGGAAGACTGGAACTCCCAGGAGATCCCGACATCACTAGGGGGATAGAAATGGGTTTCAAAGAAACATATTTCTGCCTCCCCCCAGGGCAAAAAAGAGAGAGAGAGAGAGAGAGAGAGAGAGAGAGAGAGAGAGAGAGAGAGAGAGAGAGAGAGAGAGAGAGAGAGAGAGAGAGAGAGAGAGAGATGTAATTTATAATATAAATTTTAAGAGATGTAATACATAATATCAATTTAGTTCATTAGACATAAGTTTTGTTTGTTCTTCTGCCATTCCATCTTGCATATGACTGTCACTATGAACTGGATAATTCCTGTTTTGGGATTTTCACAGGCTTAGAAATAGAGACTGCCCATGTAAGAACATGGCATACTGTATGGATTGTAAATAAATCAAAATAATGATGGTAGGTTAACTTTTACTTGTGAAAACACTGAACAAAATTAATATGAAATATAAAAGACTGAATATATCAGTTTGTAGAAATGATAGATGAGAAAAAAAGGAATGAAAAAAAAAAAATTATCGTATGTCAACAACTTGTGTTACTGGTGAAATGTTTTGGTAATGTTGTGGGTGGAAACCAAAACACTGTGTAGTACTTTTTGTGTGATTTGAACATGTATGCCAACATAGAAATACACTTAATAGACCTTACAAAATCATTAATAAGGTCTAGAATCACAAATATTTTGGTTAGTGGTGGAGTGAGATGTGAGGATCCCTATGTCTCTAAGCTGAGGGTGACAGAGTTTGTTTGAGTAAAGCCTCAGGTAGGGAATGTTGCCATTGGTTAGAAAGAGTGGTGTGATTCTATGTGGTAACATAAAAACACACCTAAATAGCTCTTACACAATCGGAAATAAAGGCTAGAATCCCAAAGACTCTGATGGTTGGCATAAGAAAGGAGAAAGGGCTAATATCAGGGATTGTAAGAGATTTTTTTGTGAAATTTTCCCGATTGTGAACTGTGTGATATATGTTACGATCTTAAAAATAGTTACAGGTTCTTTTAATAATCAAAATAAACCACCACCATATAAATATGGGAAATGAATATAGAAAGAAACTAAAATAAAACACAAATTGTTTATTCACAAACTTGAAGAAAATCAATGTTACTAATTCGGTTACATTAAATGACAAATCAAATCAATCAAAACATCAATAGAAACGGGGAACATTCCGTAAGGTAGAAATAATTAAGGAATAGTTTTCTGCAGCTGCTGAGACGATACTGGTACGGAAGCTTCAGGCTTGAGAACGTTACAGAAGGGTGGCTGAAGTTCAGATAAAACTCGCACAATGATTTTGGATTCGAAGATGTCACAGAAAGGGTGGCATTAAGATGGGACCTCAAAAGATCTTCTCCAAGAATTCAATAATAGTGTTGAACTAAGCCAGGCTGTAGGAAGTGTTAGCGATTTCTTGTCACAAGCAGGGAGGGTTGGCTGCTTCAATTTGTCTCTCCTTCTAAGCTATAATAGGATTTTGAAGATAAGCGTTTGTCGTCTGAAGGGAAGGTTGAAAAATGACTATCAGACTTCTGGTCTTCTCTGCTTCTTTTCTTGTCAGGACTTGGTTCTCATCTGCTTTGGACATAGTTCCTTTCTTGTCTTATGTCCTGACCTATCTCTCTGGACAATCTCTTCTTGAAGTTTATATACCCATGTACGGGTGGAGCTAATTACAGTGGGCAGTCGTCATTTCCATAGAAGGCGTTTTTTGACAATTCTGCATCTCGATTGGCCTCCTCAAAAATGCCCACTTCGATCACGCTATAGAGGCTTCTAGAACAAATTTCTGATGCAATCTGGACTTCGTGTTAAGTCATAAGAAGAACGCAGCACGTGGCGCCCATAAACAAGGATATCTCTCCGGCTCAGTTTCTCAAAATATGCTGACTCCACTGATTAAGGTGATAACATCTTGGTCAAAACATGAAAGTTCCCTTATCGCTGCAGGCGCAGTTGTCAAGGCTCTGTCTATTTCCAAAATTCTGACATAAGTGAAGTGATGACAGGTTTGACCAAACAATACGGTAGTCGAATCTCGTTTCACTGCTCACACTTTGGGAATAGATATTTTTGCTTTTTAATAACATATCCCTTCAAAAGTATTGGATCTATCCATGACAATATACAACCCTGTGTTGTATTCATTTGCATAATATACAAATTATTTGAACTTCCATATGGTTTATACAGTATTTGTAAATGACGTATCCAGGCTGTCATCGTGTGTAACACGGAGCATATTTTGACTTCAAGCGATGTCAACATAGCACAGGGATTAACAATCTCTAAGAACCTTTGTGCATCCCTTGCGAATGATGGGGCGGTCGAAAGAGCTCTTGCTGGCGAGGAATGTCTATGTGAGCTGATCGCGAGACCACATTTCTCTCAGAGAACGAACAGTCGATTGCGGGCTTACTGTCATGACAGAGCATGCTGAAAGTTAAAAAAATTGACCCAAGTCAGGGGCAGAAACGTTTGAAAATGTTTCATAAATACGAACTGATGCACTTGCGACAAAGCATTGTGTCTGGTTAGTTCACTCACAAGCCTAAGCTCCACGAGATAGCGCTCAAACACTCACAATAGCACTAATAGGTGGTTGGGAATGCCTTGTAGCTTGCAAGAGCGCTCGAAAGGTAGTGAGTGAGGTAAGGGTGGAATGGCTACTAACGCTTCCTGTCAGTGATCCCCCGATTGAGCAGACATCCAAGGCGAAACCCTGATGGGTAATATGCTCACAAAACTCACAGAGAATTACTGTACCTGTGGAGCATGGTGGAAAGCACCTATGAATACAGGGACTTGTCGGTCACGAGCACCTGATTACACCAAAGAACTAGTGCGAGGTAGTGAAAAAACACACTCGCTCATGAGGCACTTGAGGGGGGGACCACTCAAGGAAAGACGACCTCTCGAGCTGGCAAGAGCGCCTACCATCCTCGCAGGGTTGAGGTTCACAAGGAACCTCAGGCCGAGCTAACCCAGCATACATACTCACACTGGGGGATGAGCCCACTAGCCTGAACTCCAAAGAGTACCTGCCTGCAATTCCTCAGATAGGCTAGGAATTGCAGAGGAAGCATTCACCGGCGGCACGAGACCAGCTGTAAGAGACTCCTCTACAGCAGCTTGAAGGGGGAAGGTCAAGACTGATCCATGAGGAGGCAGCTGTGTGCTTCTGCTGTGCCCAAAGCTTCAGCCCCTCCAACAGCCGTTCCTTCAAGGGAAAAACCAAAGTCACAAGGATGGCCACACATGAAATAGAGCCTCAAGACAAGTAGACCCCCCACGGGTGGAGGCAGCACTGTTTTGCTAGGGGAAGCAACAAGGTGTGCCGGGCATGAAGGTTGCCCGGGGATCAAATGGTCATCGGTCTTGTCTAATAGGCCTCCAGAAGAAGAAGAACAGGAAGAGGAAGGCAAGGAGTAAAAGAAAGTCAAGACTTCTTCAACCTCGAGGACGAATTAAAAGGCAAAGAATCCCTTTTAGACTTCTTCCTTTGCCAACAGTCCCACTCCCACTGGAAGGATAACAACTACCAACACTCAGGGAGAAGCTTCTGGTTCAGGAGTGTCATCTGCATGAAGGGAAATACCAGTGAGGATGCGTCTCTATGGCTGACATAAACATGCCCCAAGCATGGCCTGATATACCAGGGCAAACCAGCATGATCAAAACCCTCAAATCCAAACATACCTGTAGAGAGAAACAGAAATTGTTCAAGTTTTACAACCACTTCAAAAGAAATGAAACCGGAAGAGAGAGACAAGACGTCTGCACTTGACCGTGACCAAAATAAAAGTGGAGGAACTCACACAGTGATTGTGTGAGTAGGAGGTTGGTCTACCCCTGATATCTCCGCTAACTAGATAAGGGCTGCTGACACTTCGCATGAAAGTTTTATGGCTAAATTCCAGCTCAAGCTGAAAGATAGTAAAGATCGAGGTTTTTTATTTGTGTTGGAACAAACACTTTTGAATTCCATATGCTACTGGCAGAAACCTCTATTAATGAAGATAAAGGTTTTAATAAAAATTTCTCATTTTCCTCCTTTTGTCATCATAGCACAAGCTGCAGGAGCCTGCGTCCACCAAGTACTTCCGAATAACACTGATAAGTGGTGCTTTTTTATTAAGTTACTTGTTTCAACAAAATAAGGGGCCCAACATTTTGCAGTACATGTATACTGTATTCTAAACCTCTTGGTTATTTGTTTCAATATTGGAATATGACAAATTCGGAGATAATTTGTATAAATACAAACCTGGAATTATTTGGATTATCTTTCGGCAGAGCTGGAAGGTAGCCATTAGACTTCTCACAAAAGTGAGAAACGAATTTTAATTGCAGGCAGGACTTCTGGGGGATAGGTGATGGCGGGCCAATTTATACAAATAACTCCAGGTTTGTATTAGTTAGGGAAAAATACAAATTATCTCCGAATTTGTCATTTGTTGCCATACTAACAAACCTTCCGATATTTATTCGGATGACTTACTCTCAGATAGGTGGAAGTCCTAGTTCTGGCATGGACATTGACCTGGTTTTACCTAGTACAGTATATGACTGTGGTCTAGGGAAAACTTTGGCGCCTCACTAAAATATACAGTGAGTGTAATAGCTGCCTGTGCAATACAGTGTAAGAGTCTGTTGTCTTGTATGAACGCCTTCTCAGTTTATACAGGAAACCAAGACATATCCCATTGCTTATCTCGCAGAAAGCAATGGGGACGTGGACAGTATGACAAATTCATAGATAATTTGTATTTTTCCTAACTATACAAACCTTAGATATTTATTAGGGGTTATACTTTCGGCGGAGCTGAAATGACGAGCTATTAAAATTTAGCGAGGGTTAACTACCCACACCGCTATTTAGCGGGGGTAGAGGGGGGTAGCTTGCTACCACTCCCGTTCACACACCTGTGATTTAGTCACTTTGGTTGGAGGTAGGACTTCAAGGGGGATAGGGATGGCGGACAAGTTTGTATAAATAGCTAAGGTTTGTATAGTTAGGAAAAATACAAATTATCTACAAATTTGTCATTTGTTCCGTAACTGGAATACAAACCACGCTATTTATTAGGGGTGACTCACCCATTAGGAAGGGTGGACGTCCCTGCCAATCTGTCTTTTGGCTTTGCCCGGGGACTCCTTATCTGATTATGTTAGTACTAAAAAATAAGGAGTCCCTGCCCTCGCTAAACCTTGCTACGCAAGGTCCGCGGCCTACGCAAGCTGTGTGCTGAGACGTGCAGAAGTGTGACTGTCTAGGTAAAGATATTCCGAATCTATGTAGGAAAAACCTGATGTAACCAAGACTTCCCAATACCACCACGCCAGGGTATGGGGACGCAACAGTATTAGCTTAATACTAGGTACACTAGGGAGCATGGTTTACCTGCAGTGGTTTGAGGTCAGCTTATGCAGAGAACCCAGGATGCTGCTTTCCCCATAAGAGGGTAGGATGAAGAATAGAATAAGAGCCAGTCAAATCTTTTCATTCACGCAGACTAAAACCAGGTAACAGTGCCCTCAACCTTCTGCTACTTGTCCAATAAGGAGCTTGAGGTATACAACTAGCTGTTGTGCAGCCACCACCGGACCGATAGAGATCGTATCCAGTTCCTGTGGGTCACGTCTTGCAAGAGAAAGGTTGTAAAAGTCACCTGGAGCATTCACATCCTTTCTTGTAAAACCTGCGTCACAGAGTAATCTGCTAAGAAGGACCAGGGGCATAGTTATGCCCCTGACACTGTGAGTCGTCATGTTGAGATGATGTTTCGGTGATCCTCCTCTACTTTCTCCCAGTCCTGACAAGAGGAGGGACCAGGGCAGGCTGTTGCCGTTTTCTTTTGGTAAAGTCTCATACCTTACCTTGGGTACAGTAACGGATGATCTGGATCGTCCGTTACCTAGTTGAGACTTGTGTAGGATCCATCACCTCTGGAGACTGTGTCTGGCAACATACTCAGGGACGAAACTGAACTTTGTCTTTCGCCCTTCTCAATAATGGGCGATGTCGAAAGGGAGACCATGAAGTTCCTTGACTCGTATGGTTGCTGTCCGAGTGTGTAGGAACACTGTGTTCTTAAATCAGGAAAAAATTAGTTGTCTGGTGAAGTGGAACATAAGGAGGTCCCTTTAGGGATCGGAGATTTGAACCATGTTCTGAGAGGAAGATCTCAATTCCGAGTGGGGAAAGGCAAGTTGTAAGTCCGTATGAGTTAGGAAATGTTTATCAATGAGAGGGTGTCCCTTTCTTTCAGTTTGAACGTGAAGGATCAAGGATGAGTGATCATCTTTACCTGTCGAAACTGAATAGGGGGTCTTTTCCTCTTGTATTTACTCGAGGATTCCGCTAATGCTGGAATCGAGGTATCGAGTGGAGAGACATACTTTCACATGACACCAACCTCACAAGATGTTATACTGCCTGGTAGACTGATGCTGAGGAATTCCTCAGATATCTAGACAACCTTTTCGCAAAGAGGTATTGGGTAGTCTTCAGGAGTACAATCATACCAAAGCTTGTGGTAGGTGTCGAAGTGGGTTGTCTGCTATGTAGAGAGGGTTCTCTTGGAGAGACTATCAGGAGCTGCAAAAGGTTTGGAGACCGTTCTGCATACTGTAATGCCATAGAGGAGCTAAGAGAGTCCTTGAGAGGTTGACCGATGTCCTAAACTTGTTGAGTGCCCTTCTCCAGATAAAACAGGGACGAGACGTAAACGTCATTGTTGTACCCACCGTTGTTGCCAGAGAGCCTTGGGGTCTAGGGCTGGTGAGCAACGGTAGCCTGAGATTCAGGAACGTTACGAACAGACCCCCTAGTTGGAGGAAATTGTAGTCGGGACTTTGTTGGCTACATGGCGATCCAAAGTCCATTCAGTATACCTTATCTGAGATGCTGTGCACAGATTGTCGGCGAGCACGTTCTTCCAGTCTGGAATGAAGCGGGCTGATGGTGGTACCGAACGGACTTTGGCCCATCTTAGTGTTTATACTATTAGATGGGGAGGGGCTACAAGCAAGTTCCTTCTTGCTTGTCGATGTGAGTCTCTATGTGGTGTGTGGTGTGTCGTCCATCACATCACTGAGTGGTCTGTTAGGAACCGATGAGGCTGCTGAAGGACCGGAAAGTTGGCTTTCATCTCTTAAGAGATTTAAGTAATGGTACCTTCGGGCTCTGTCCAGAGGGCTGAGGTCGTGTGGTGCAGCACTATGGTCCCTCCTTTCTTCTTTTTCCGACAAGTCTCTTGGAATGGAAGTCGTTCTCGTTTCCAGAAGGTTTTGTGGAGATTGGTGTCTAGAATCATTCCCAGATACATCAGTCTCCTGGGAGGGAAGTAGGGAAGACTTCCGTAGGTTTACCCTGATCACTGGATCTTGGTAAAAAGACTTCAGAAGTTCCAGTGTTAATGCAAGGTTGCCACTGAGTCTGCTAAGGTCAGTCAGTCGTCCCGAGAAAGAGGAGACAGAAGCCAATCCTGTGAGACCAGGATGGGTGTAGTGGAAAGACCGAAGCACAGTGCCTTGAGCTGGTGTTTCTTGTTTGTCTAGACTGAATCTTCCAACCTTACTAGATGGATGGTTTGGACCTGGGATCAAGTGTCCTTTAGGTCCAGTGTGTAAATGAAGACCTGAGGTCTTAGCCCTTGTTCGAACTCCAACATGGTGTGGACATTGACCCATAGGGACAGCTCCTTGCTGATCCTTTTGCATGGAAGATTGTTGACGCTGGAGTCTTGACTCTGTTGTAAAGGATCAGGCACGATACCCAGTGTAAGAATTTTTCTCTGAGAGAATTTCTTTAACTAACAGAAGAAAGGCAACGCTTAGCCTTACCATGTGCCCTGATGGGATTGATGCTATTCCTTAGAATAGAATGAATCTGGCGAATGTTAGTCAATGGTTAACCGTTGGGTATCGTGGTTACTGTGCAGTTGGAGAGTGCTCGCAAGTAGTTCCCTGTCGGCAAGCCGTTGATGAGGGTTGTCGAACGTTTGCCGATCACTTTAGTGTGATGGCGAACGGCCAGTAACGAGAAGTATGTTGTATACCTTCTGATCTAGGAACTACAGGAAGCGGTTGACTAGCAAGTTCGAGTCACGAACTGCTGGCAAATTGCCGATGACCGATGAATCAGTGATCTGTGAGCCGATGGTGAGTTCGAGATCAGCAAGCTGATTATGGTCCCCCCTGGTTGGTACGAGACGAGCAAGCTGAAGATGGGCTGGTCAGAGATCAGCGAGCTGAGTTCAATGATCGAAGAAAGATGAGCTGCCCATCGGTGATCTAATGATCAGCAAGCTGATGACTGGTTATTGACTGGCAATCGGTGATTGGAAACGCTAGCAATTGGAGATCGTTAGTCATTGGAGGGACTAGAGGTCAAAGATCAGCATTGAGCTAGCAATTGGCGATCGGCAACCTGGTGATCGGGGACCTAGCGATCAGTACTGTGAACTAGCCATCAACAAACAGTGATCTAGGGATCAGTCTGTTGATGCTTTCCTGTTTGCTGTCGGTGGTCTGTCAAGGAAAAAGAAACTTCAGAAGAGACAGGGACCAAGGATTCCCCATTTCGATTCCCCTTGTAGGATGGAATCTTCGGGATCTTGAATCCTTCTGTGAAGCCTTATTCCGCTTTTCCCGGTGGCATTGTTTATGCGTTTGCGAGGAGGAATGGGGCAATGGTGACCTGTCCAAAAAGTTTTATTCCTTTTTACGGACAATTGCGCGAGTGTGTAGGAGAGTACTGGAGCGATGGCACACAGAATGATGCTGGTGCTTAATATCTGCCTGGAGAGCAGGCAAGCGCTGGCTCTTAGGCAAGAGCTGGTGCATTGGATCTGCGAGCCTTGACTCTTTGGCTAGAGCTGGCGCATTGGATCTGGGACCGTAACTGCGCAGGAGGGCGCAGGAAAGTGAGGAAGAGCGCTGGCGCGCAGTAAGGCACTGTGCAGTTTTGTGCATTCTCCCTAGAATGCGCTGAAGCGTGCGAATGGTTGCGCAAGGGTGGGTGCATTGGTGCGTGCGTGAGAGTAGTATGTGGAGACTCTTGGCACGCGCGTGCGGAAGACCATCGGCGCCCGCGTGCAGAAGACAGTCGGCGCGTGCGGAAGGCTGCATGCGCACACTCAAGATTATTGGAGCACACGCGCCTAAGGCAGTCGGCGCGCGTGCGCGGTAGACTGTTGGTGAGCTCACGCACGCGCAAGACTGTTGGCGTGCGTTTAGGAGACCATCGGCGCCCACGGGCGGTAGTCGACACGCACGCGCGCAATACTGTTAATGCGTGCGCGGGAGACCTTAGGCGCCCGCGCGCGGAAGAAAGTCGGCACGCGCGCACACAAGAGCATTAGCGCTTGCGCAGGAGACCATCGGCGCCCACACGGAAAATCATCAGTCCGCGCGCAAGAGACCATCGGTGCCAGCGCGCGTGCAAGAGCATTGGTGCTCTCGCGCGCGGAAGATCGTCGGCGCTCGCGCGCGTTAGATCTTCGGCGCTAGCGCTCGGAAGATCGTCGGGGTGAGCGCAGAAGACTGTTAGCGCGCGCGCGGAACACTGTTGCCATGCGCGCGCAACACTATTGGCGCACCCGGAAAATCATCGGCGCGTGCGCGCAAGACTATTGGCGCGCGTGCAGAAAATCATAGGGGCGCGAGCGGGAGACCATCGCTGCCCGCGCGGAAGACCGACCATTGGCACGCGCGCGCGCAAGACTATTGGCGCGTGCGCGCATGCAAGACTATTGGCACGCACGGGAGACCATCAGCACCCACGCGCAGAAGATTGTCGGAGCGCGCGCGCCCGGAAGACTAGCACGCGAAGGTAGCGCTAGTATGTTGGCAGGTCAGCTGGTAGGACGATCAGGAACTGGGATGTGCCCTTTAAAAAAGGCCGAGTATCCGATGGGGACCGTAAGCAGGTCTGCGTTAAGAGTCCAGGACCAAAGTCCAAAGGACTACGTTGCAGCGCCAGGTTGCGCTGGTAGATCGGTAGGTCAGCTGGTAGGACGATCAGGAACTGGGATGTGCCCTTTGGAAGGGCGAGCATCCACTGATGGGGACCGAAAAAAAAAAAAAAAGGGTCCATGTTAAGAGTCCAGGACCGAAGTCCAAAGGACTACGTTGCAGCACAAGGTTGCGCTGGTAGATCGGTAGGTCATCTGGCAGGACGATCAAGGACTGAGATGTGCCCTTTGGAAGGGCAAGCATCCACCAATGAGGTCCTGGTAGGTCTGCTGCGCTGATAGGTCTGCTTGATGCTCCGAAGAGGTGTCTCTATGAGTGGCCTCTCTCGCAAACGAGAGAGGTGAATACTTCGTAGAAGAAACTCGAAGACACCCGTGATGATGCCCATGAGGGCCGGTGGATCAGCAAGCTGACCTTTAACAGTCGCGATCCTCCGAAGAGAAGTCTCTATGAGTGGCCTCTCTCGCGAACGAGAGGTGAACACTTCATAGAAGAGACTAGAAGATGCCCATGATGGTGCCCCTTGGGGGCCGGTGGATCAGCAAGCTGACCTTAACAGTAGCAATCCTCCGAAGAGGAGTCTCTATGAGTGGCCTCTCTCGCGAACGAGAGAGAGGAGAACACTTCGTAGAAGAGACTTGCCAAGACCGTGCTCTGCCCCTGAAGGAAGAGAAACTCAGCAAGGGGGGAGAAAAGTCTGGGCGAAGGCAGCAACAGCAGTCGGAGACGATGAATTTATTAAGATGTGGGAAGTTCTCCCTCTGAAGGGAGAAACAACCTCACACCTGGGGAGGAAACTTCCCTCGGAAGGGAAGATGTCCAACCCCTGTAGGCGAACCTCCTTTAGCGTTCTAAGATGATCTGAAGTGCTGGTTATGTTGTCACAGGAGTACTTCTAAGAGAAGGGATGACGCCCGTGACGACGTCCTCTGAGGGACGGCAGTGACAGCAGATTCCCCACGCATGAACAGAACAGCTCTGCTTTGTTGGCACTCTTAGTCGAATAAAGAAAAACTGCATAGATAACTGGAAAAAAAAAAAAATTAAATAATTATTTAACAGAAAGTCCCTAGGGAGGAACTCCGAAGAGGAACCCCGAGGGAACAACATAAAAAGTATTGCGCCGACAAAAAATTAATTATTTAACAAATTCCCCAGGGAGGAACTCCGAAGAGGAACCCCGAGGGAACAACATAAAATTAAGTATTGCGCCCTTCCTTCCCCAGTCGACATCCACGGGAGAAGGGGGGAGTGGAGTAACTGTAATAAAAACAGAATTACAATTATTTAAATCAGCTAAGAATATTCACTAATAGTGAGAACCACTGACCCTCTGAAGGGAAGTGCTCCCCACGGAGAAGCTGAAAAGTTAAAATACAATTATATTTTCCCTAAAAATAATTGAGACAAACAATCGGAAGAGCAACCTAACCCACGCACGGAAAAGGAGCTTCCCCAAAAGTACACTGTTGCTGTAAAGGTGAACGACCTTGAGAAGAGAAAGACCGTAGTCAATCTTTGAAAGGCCACATTCCCTTCGCTCAGAATCCATGTTTCCCGTAGGAAAAAAGGAAAAGGCGAAGACAATAGTTGAATGAAGAGGGTCCAGGCGATGACGATTTCCCTGCAGCGGCCGAGTTAACGGTTATATGGTGACGGGAAGACCGATGGACCAGAGAGGCAGAGGTCGTTCCCCACGAAGTGGAACTGTGCTGGCCTTGGTACTACGCAAGTGTCGTTGTCGTATATGTATCACACACAGAGCACAAACACTGAAAAGGAAACTTACCACATTTCTATACACATATATACATAAACATTAAGAATGTTTTCATATATATATATATATACAAGTACAGTATAAGAAAAAGTAAGTTAAAAGACAAAAATTAATGGCAGTCCAGAATAGGCGAGGAGGGAGAGAGGAAACTACCGCTCTTGATCCGAGCCAAAAGTAAAGTGACTAAATCACAGGTGTGTGAATGGGAGTGGTAGCAAGCTAACCCCCCTACCCCCGCTAACTAGCGGTGTGGGTAGTTAACCCTCACTAAATTTTAATGGCTCGTCATTTCAGCGCCGCCAAAAGTATAACCCCTAATAAATGGCGTGGTTTGTATCCGTTACGGAACAAATATAAATTTATGACTTACACTAGGCTACACAGGGAAGTGATAATTACCTGCAGAGGTTGAAGCCCGCTTGCAGAGGGAGCCATGGTGCTGTGCCCCAAGGGAAGGGAAGATGAAGAAAGGAAAGCCAGACATTCTCTCATTCATCCTAGTCTTAAGCCGGGTAACCAATGCCCTCAAGCAACTGCTACTTGTCCATCAAGGAGCCTGAGGTATTCTTAAAGCACTTGTTGAGCAGCCACCACAGGACCAATAGTGAATATATTGAGTCTCCTGTGGGTCACTTCTTTTAAGTGATGGGGTGTGAAGGTGGTCTGTCTCTTCCACAGACCCACTTGAAGTACTTGTAACACGGAGAAGCTACGTTTTAATGCCAAGGAAGTGCTGATTCTCCTGACATCATGGGCTCTAGGTCGGCGAGCCAGAGAACCGGGAGCAAAGGCTCTTTCGATTACTTGGTGGATCTAGGAGGAAACCGTGTTCTTGGTGATCCTCCTCTTTAGTCTCCCTGAGCTAACAGACACAGGTGTTAGTCAGGGTCGTGTTGCTGCAGTGCGTTTAAGATAGTATCTCAAACTCTTCTCTGGGCATAGTAACAACTGATCTGGGTCATTGGTTACAGAACAAAGACTCGCAATCTGAAAGGGACCGCATCTATGGTCCAGTACCCCCGGATCTTGAGTCTTAGCAATAAATTCCGGGATGAAACCGAGTGTCACTTCCCACCCATCCCTTGAATGGGCGATGTCATAGGAGAGGCCATGTAGTTCACCGACTCTCTCTGCTGAGGCTAAAGCGAGCAGGAACGCTGTCTTCAAAGTAAGATTTCGGTCAATTGTATGGGAGGTCCTTTTAAGGATCTCAAGACGCGAACCACGTTCCAAGGGGGAGGCCTAATCTCTGACTGGGGGAAAGTGATTTCATAACTCCGTATGAGTAAAGAAGGCTCCAACGAAGATGAAATATAAACTCCCTTCAGCTTAAAGGCACGGCTCAAGGCTGAGCAATAACCTTTCACCGCTGAGACTGAAAGGAGCTTTTCCTCAGAAGATGTTGGGAGGAGAAACGGGCAGAAACAGCCCCCGTCACGGAAGAAGTAATCGTAACCATAGATCGGGAGACCGATGTCATAGTGGAGTCAGAACTAGTAGACACCACTGAATCCTTGATGACATCAGACTACCTCATCCTCTTACCCAGGTGCGAAGGTACCGCGGGAAGAACATGCAGTATCATCGGAGGTATCCTCCGAGAACCATCTGGAGTGAAGTAAATCCTTACAAACACTGCAATCCTGATGGTCCCAATACAATACTGGGCCTTTCATCCTCCAACCTTCCCATGTGGGCGGCAAATATTGAGACCATAGGGATGTTTCACAGCTCTGACACAAATCTGCACTCAACAGTGTATCTCCGTATAGGCACCGCCTGTTAGGAGAAAAGGGTTCAAATGAGTACTACATCCTCTAGTAGACAGTAAAAGCCAAAAGATATGGATCATTAATGCTCCATATAAAAAAAAGGAGGGAATAGTAATCCCCAAATTGAGTGTAAATGCCATTGGTGAGAAAAAAGGAGATAAATTACAAAATGTTCATTCCCTTATAAAGAATGTGAGATTGGAAAAATTAACCCCCTCAAGGTATGTTGCTATAGGTCCAAAACGGGGAAAAGGGGGTGGAGAAATGCTCATGGAAAGAACCGTTGCTTCAATATCTCGGCAGAGAAAAGGACAATTAGAGGGCACCGGTACAGGTAAGCTTAATCATTAAGCAATCGACGCATCAATTAAAAAGCAAGAGTCTAAAGCAACTCGTAGGCTATAAAAGCAAGTTTATAACCTCAATAGAAAAAACTCGGGAGGGATAACTAGCCCATAGAGTTACCAACCATCTATTCAATCCACATCCTCAAAGAGAAATGGACAAATCTTGGTAGAAAACCAATAACCATATGTAGTGGTTATTCAAACCAGGAGCCTAGAACCCTTTCGTATGAGTTCCCAGGCCCAACCTACATAAAGAAACCTCAAACGTTAAAGGAGTAAGGCTTTTATGTTAACCTGTAGTAGAATTCACCTACGGTAAATAGAGAACTCATCTTAGTTATGTAAGACTGTCTCAGATAAAAAAGGGCAGAAAGGCCTGTGCCCTAAAGGTACCGGCATTGCCGGAAGTACTGTCAACCACAGGGGGGGAACGGCATTACTGCCAACATCTTATGTGCCCAAAGGCACTGGTCCCAATATCCGCACACATAGACTAGTACTATCCCCGCCGCCAGTAACGATAATGCCATCAGTGGCAATTGTGGCCAAGGGCGGCGGAGCTAACGATCAAGGGAGTCCGCAGAAAACACCTTGCCCAAAAGATATGCAGTGTCGCCAGTGACAGCACAGGCGTAAGAAGCAACATATCACCAGAACTGGTACTATAAAACATATTTTGACGTCGGAAAAATCCATATTTGGGTGTCGATAGGTGGCGACATAACCTTTATTCAAGCGTTGACATAGGCAGGTACGCCTAATATACCAGCGTTGCCGGAAGCACCGGCATCGTTAGGGGGTAAAATTATCACCGCCATCCTCCTATGTGACTTAAGGCGCTGGTACAGCCAACCCCTCCTGCAGACTAGTACTAGCCCCGCCACCAGTAACGGCAACACCGTTAGGGGCAAAGGTGACTAGAACGGCAGAGACAAACGAAAATTGTTCCAGTAGAAAAAACTATCCCTTAGCTGAAGCCAGCACCACCAGTGGAGGCACTGCCGCAAGCAGCGACGCATCGCCCGTACAGGTAAAATAGGACACTGTGCCAAAAGGTGGCGGCAAAGCTGTAGACACCGTCACTGTCGTCAGTCTGATAGCTCACCCCTCAGGGAGAAGCATACCGACGGCCATGGAAGGTCATAATAATAAATTCCATGCAATGTTCGTCGTGGAAAGACTAGGATAAAAAGAGAGGTGAAGACATGGAGAAACTATAACCATGCATCAAAATAAACGCCACGCTGTCAGAGACGGCGGCGGCCATCCAATCGAGAAATCTCAGAGGCTAGGAAATAGCAGCAGTTCATGCAAGTCGGCGCAGCGACACGATGACATTACCCTTCGCAAAGGGAAGTTCCAAAAGACTGCGCAGTCCTAGCACGAGAGATCACGAGCGAATGCAGAATGGCTAAGCCTAATAAGTCGATGCCACAGGTAAATCGAGAAATCCCAGAGGCTATGAAGGAAGCGCAGAACAGGTCTTTCGGAACACCGACAGAGAGAAATCACCCTTCACAAAGGGGAACTCCAAAAAACTGCAGTCCAACCATGGGAGATCAAGAACATATGTGGCATGGATGCCCAACGGATTCGCCGACGAAGTAAACCTTTGCCATCATGGTACAAAAATTGCCGTTAGTAACGGCACACTTAGGTAATGTATTGCCGTCTCCCAAGGCTCTTCCTAAAGCAGTCATAAGCACTCCCCTATACAAGGCTTCATCTGTCGTCAGTAACGGCAGTGTAGGTAAGAATGGCAGCAAAGTCAAACGACAATAGTTTCCACAGAAACATCATGCCGTAAGCAAAGGTTGTGGCGGTAGAGGCCACACTGCCTTATATAGCGATGTATCATTATCATATGCCCAAGAAAAAGAATGCCGTCGGAGACGACGAAGCCGTAAGAACCGGCAATGCCGTCAGTCTGACAACTTGCTCTTTCATAAAGGGGTACGCTGACGGGTCTATAAGACCAGAAACCCGAAGGGATTAAGGCCTCATCACAATAATTGCGAAAACACAGCATTATAAATAAAATTAAGTTTGACATTAGTAACGGGAAGACTCACCACGGAGGTGTAATGGCATCCTGACATCTAAGGACATTGACGCCGATAGCATTTATTATATATGAAAAATAAGAGAATTCAATTAAAACCATAAAAGTTAAGAAGTCATTACAATAGTTAAATAGTTTTCAGAAGACCTGCTTCTGAAATAAATCTAAAAATTCCGCTCGCATAGTATGACACATCATGTCCAAGAATCTTGGCAAGGATGAACCTGCCATCCTCACCTCGAGCCTCAAACATATCTATTTCTTAAGTTATTAAAATTAGGGCATTCGGTCAACAAATGCCTCACTGTTAAAGGTACTAAACAGTCCTCACAAACGGTAGGTGTTGGCCCTTCAGCAAAAACTCTTGTGTCAACCGTGTGTGACCAATACGGAGATGACAGAGTTGTCTCCCATTTTCGGGGTATCATGTTATACCTCCAAGGTAATATGCTATTTGTTACTTCCCTCATTTTATTGCCATCTTGACTATCCCAGTGCTGTTGCCATTTATTACAAGCCAATTTTTTTATGTAAGGTAGGAAATCATTACAGGGAATGGGATACCTCCTTGGTAGCAACTCGGATGCCGCATTCTTCGCCAGTAAATCTGCCTTTTCATTCCCAAACACACCTACATGTGATGGAACCCAACAAAATCGAACTGTTATACCTCTCCGTCCAATAATAAAAAGCCATTCTAAAATCTTTAAAACTAGAGGGTTACTAGAATTAAAAACTTCTAAAGCTTGAAGAACACTCCTTGCATCACTAAATATTGTAGAAATTACCCTCCTTTTCCAAAGCTATTTTCCCAATAGCGGTTAGTATGCCATACAGTTCGGCAGTAAATATGGAAGCTGTTAGAGGATGTGCACCTCTACAATTAAAATCATTACTATGTACTCCAAATCCAATGCCAGCATCAGATTTGGAGCCATCAGTATATATAAAAGTCGATCCCCTATGTTTTTCAACATGTTCCATAAAAAGAGACCTGGATTCTAAGTCAGTCATATTCTTCTTAACTCCAATAAAGTATTTACAAAAAGATATGCAGGTAATTTCCATGGAGGCGTTGATGATACCTTGAATGGAAGCACCTTAATTCTAATTATATCCAGATTGTTTAATAATTGTTTCCCCCGAAAGCCAAAAGGTTGAGGAGATTTTGGGTGCAACTCAAAGTAGGTTGAGTGCCTTACAAGGATTGCAGTCTGAAAGGCTGAAGAATTAGGGAGTCTTTGCAATCTAAACCCAATACCGAATAATAGAGGACATTCGGTAAAGGTCTAGAGGCAACTCCCCAGCATCCACAAGGAGACTTGTGATAGGTGAGGTTCTAAAGGCTCCTGTGGACAATCTTATACTAGCATGATGTATAGAATCTAATATTTTTAACCGACTTGGGGTGGCTGAGGAGTATATTTCGCATCCATAACTAATTTCGGAAAAAATCAAGGACTTGTATAATTTTAAAATTGTATTGCAGTCTGCCCTCCATGATGTATGGGACAATACTTTTAAAAGATTCATAGCTTCAAGACATTTAGCTTTTACTGCTTTTAAGTGAGAAACACATGTAAGCCTACAATCAAATATCAACCCTAAAAATTTAGCTTCACTTGCACATGGGATCCGTTGACCTTTGATGTATATATCCAGGTCTGGATGTACTCCATGGATACGACAGAAATGGACAATTTTAGTTTTACTTGTCGAAAACTTAAATCCATTCATATCAGCCCAATAGATAATTTTATCAATAGAGAGTTGTATTTTTCTCTCAACCATTGCCATTCTAGTCCCAGCAAATGATATGGAAAGATCATCCACAAATAATGTTGCGAGAACATACCGGGGAATGACTGAGGATATCCCATTAATTGCTAGTGCAAAAAGGGTTACACTTAGCACACTCCCCTGAAGAACTCCTTCCTGGCATTTACTCTGTGATAGAGCTTCCCCAACTCTCACTTGGAAAACTCTATGTGAAAGAAATGACTGAATGAATAGTGGTAGCTCTCCTCTTAATCCTAACTCATGGATTTTTTTAAGTATACCGTATCTCCGTGTGGTATCATATGCCTTTTCAAGATCAAAAAAGACTGTTACAAGGTGCTGTTTGGAAGCAAACGCTTCACAAATGGAGGACAAGTCGTATCAACACATCAGTTGTTGAGTGCATTTTTCTGAATCCACATTGAATGGGTGATAAAATACCCTTCTTTTCAAGGTACCACATCAGTCTTGCATTGACCATCTTCTCCATAATTTTACATAAACAAGATGTCAATGCAATAGGTCGGTAGTTTGCTGCTAAAAACTTGTCCTTACCGGGTTTTAAAAAGGCTAAAATAATGGCTAGTTCCCAAACACTTGGATAACTATGATCATGCCATATTCTATTAATAATGCTTAAAATAAACAACTTTGTATTGAAATGTACATGTTTAATCATTGCGTATGGAATTCCATCTGGTCCAGGGGCTGTATCGTTACAAGTGGAAAGGGCCGAATCATATTCTCTTTCAGTGAAAGGAGAATTATAAGACTCTTCCCTTCCTGTTGCAAAATTTAAAATTTTCTTTTCTTCAATGCTCCTGTACTGGTGACCAGGAGCTGCTACACTCTTGCACGATACATTTGAAAAATGGTCAGCCAGGGCATTGCTAACTTCAATTCCTTCAGTCACATACTGACCATTTACTTTCAACACTGGTGGTGGGTTTGGGGTGAATTTGCCTGCAATCTTTTTTACTTTCCTCCATACAGAAGATGGTGGTGTTCTACTATTAATGGAGGAAGCAAAAGCCACCCAAGATTGGCGTCTAGCTTCTTTCATGGCACGGCGGAACTGATCTACACTTTTTGTACGTTATCAAATTTTCCTCCGTACGGCATCTACGCAATCTAGTCACAGATTTTCTGGTGGCTCTGTGCAAGGCTGTTAATTCTGAAGACCACCACGGGACTGGTCATCTTTTGAATAGTCCTGTGGTTTTGGGAATCGAATTGATTCCTGCTATATGGAGAGTTCCATTCAGTAGGTCTATGGCATCATCAATACTTTCAAACTGTTCTGCACTCCCTTCGATTTCACTTAGCTCAGAAAATTTAACCCAGTCTGCCTTGTCAAGATTCCATCGTGGCGATCTTTGTAAAGGCGGACCCTTGTTGGTGTTTATAATGATTGGTGCATGATCACTAGTATGCCAATCATCTAATGTCCTCCAATCAAAATCAAGAAGGCAGTTAGAGCTTGCAATTGAAAGGTCAATGTATGACAAGGTACCTGTCTGAACATGGAAGTATGTGGGCTCTCCTGTATTAAGGAGTCCCACATCCTCATTCTCCACAATTGATGAGATAATATTGCCCCTTGTGTTTGCCAAAATATCACCCCATAAAGGATGTCTTCCATTCATATCTCCCAGTAAGAGAAATGGTTGAGGGAGTTGTTGAATGACCTCTGCTAAATCATCATATCAAATATTATCATTTGGAGGTAAGTAGAGAGAGCATACTGTAATTTTCTTCCTATATCAATTTGTACAAACACTGCCTGCAGGGTTGTACATATAGACATAGGTATTTGGGGAACATCTCGACGAACGTACATGAGACTTCCACCATGGCTCCCTGCTTGATGATTATATGGTGTTCTATAGCTAACATACTCTCGAGGACTAGGAGTGTTAGCATCAAGCATACTTTTCTGTAGACATAGAATTATGGGGGAATGTTCATGAATTAGGAGCTTAAGTTCTTCAAATTTCGCCCTTAAATCCTGACAGTTCCATTGCAAAATTGAGGAGAAAACTATGGATTATTTCTGGAAGACATCTTGGATGAGGTCATCCCATTAACAGTTTTTAATCTAACATTATTACCAGTAGGTTTCTTCAGAGATGGTCTTGTTATGTAGGGTTTTACGTTGGTGTTTTTCTTTGTATCCTTTTGATCTATTTGTTGAGGGGGATGGTGGACCTCAACTTGAATTTCTGATTTATTTAAATTGTCTTCTGGTTGATCGACAACATCAACAGACAAAACATCATATTTATGTGATGTCATAAGTCTAATACTTCTTATGGAAGGGGGTGAGAGAGATGGACGTCTCTCTCTTTTACGATTAGTAGGTTGTAAGTTACCAGGTTTTTGTACCTTCCCCACTACAGGTACACCTGATAACTTGGTGTCAGGTGGAATCTCCATTAAATCAAGCAAGGATATGGCCTGGGAGAGGTTAGTACTATCCTTTGTAATGGGGGACAAAGGTTTGATAGTGGTGGGCAATGTCTTTTTGTTGATACTCGATGATAAATCAATCTCTTGGCATGCCCCACGCTTACATGTTCAATAATTAATTTATTGAGGGCAGCCTCTTCTAACTTATAAAACTGGCAGCTCCTATCATTAGATTTATGATTAGAGTTGCAGTTTAAGCACCTTGCCTCAAGTGTACATTCCCCATGGTAAATATTGGAGCAAGTATTACAAATTTTTTCATTATTGCAAACTTTGGAAGGATGTCCAAATTTAAAGCAATTATAAAATTGCAGTGGCTTCTGCTTAAAAGGTTGAACTCTAATCCTTTCATTTTCTATGTCTATGTGGAAAGGTACATCAGCATCCTGGAAAGTAAGAACAATCATTGATGTTCCAGGTACTTTATGTACTTTCCACACTGATAGTGGACACACAGTCAATATCTCTTCTTTGGTAAATTCATATAGATCCTATTGAAAACCACTCCCCTTCCATAGCTAAAGTTTAGATGGGGTTTGATGTCCAATTTTATATCATCATTTACTGTCTTCAAATTGGACAGTATAACAGACTATGTGTATGACTTGGCCTTTATCAAGTAACTTTTCTTCCCGAATCGAGATATATCTCCAGGTGCAATTGTACCTACCTTCCTCTGAAGAAATTTGCAGATCTTGAAATAATTTTTCGTACCTCCTATAGATTGAGTAAGAAGCCACATTGGTGGTTTTGGCTTTCTTTGGGATGGCATATCTACCTCTATATCTTCATCAACCCAGTCTGCTAGTCTGTAGACATCCAGATCTTTAGGTGCCCCATCACACAGAGCACTAAACACTCATATTACCTACTTTAATATCAACAATGTTACGGCTTGCATTAAATGCTTCCTCATGACAATTAAATGATAACTAAGGTTCCCAATTATCATCTTGAAGTTTCATTCTAATTTCTTTTATCAATCCGTAACACTCAAATATTTTATGTAGCACATCATAATTAGCTTCTAATGGGATTTGGGTAACGAGCAGGACATTCAGTTTTCCCGTGTTGCCCAAATTACCCTTTTTCCGAATGTTTAAAGAATAGTCCTTTTTAGTTCCTACGTTGTCAACAGAGTTTTCTTTAAATGAACTGCCAGAGGTCGTCAACAGTGCCGGGGGCGAATCAGCATATCCAGGGGAGGTGGGGTCGTTGTCACAAGAATCCATTAGAATAAAGAAAAGAGAAGAGTGATATTTTGAATAGTTTGATTTACCTGCTTGAAAACATTAAGGCATCACTTGTTGGGAAGGAAATTTGCACTCTCCACTACCGGCACAGTGAGAGTATACTTCCCAGATGGTCCACTCCATACCCTACCCGAAGGATAGCATCAAAATAGATATAGAGGCACAGGTGTAAGCTGAACTCGCCTGTTAGGACTGAGACCAAGAAACTATGAAATCATCCTCCCCATATTTGTAATGACAGGCTTCCGGCCAAAAGCCGAGAGTCCTACCCCAAGCATTGGATCCCCCTGGATTCCGAAGACCCAACACTTGAAAATAGTTCCGCCAAAAAGGTCCAAACCATCTTCGGGATGGCTGAGATCATCCAGTACTCTCACATATAGCTTTGAGCACAAACACCTCCCAACCGTGACACCTTTCCCATTCACCAAAGCAGGCAGCAATACCGGATGTAGAAACATCCGCCCAAGTGGCAATAACAGATGTATAAACATCCATGCCATATAAAAAAATAATAATAAACATACATATATATGTAAATATATACATATACAAATGGGAAATTTTAGTCATAGGGTTGGGACAGCAACATGAAGGAAAGTTTATAATATTAGGAGAAGGTTGAAGCAATATAAAGAGGAAGAAAAAGATGAGAGAGAGAAATTTAGATTCGTACTGGGAGAGCAATTTCCCTAAGTTCGGGAGCCCTCTTGCCCGTCACCAAGTTTCAGCACGGGAATAGAATGCCGTGCTGAAGCTCAATGACTTCATCAAGGCATTCTCTCATTAAGAAGGGAGGTGTAATGACAAAGTAAAAATTTTACTACTCTATTTACAATTCTCAGAGGCTAGGATACGGAAGCACACAACTGTCAGCGCACTAACAGGAAAAAGCTCACCCTTCACAAAGGGGAACACGATGGAACTACTGTAGGCCAACATGAGAACATAAGAATGAATGTAGCATAATGGACCAACGAACACGCCGTCGCAGGGTAGGCTAGGCCTAGATACGAAAAGTCAAAAGAAAAATCCCAGAGGCTAAAAGAAAAGGCAGTACGACAGTCAGCGAACCAACTGAAAAAGATAAGTGAGCTCACCCTTCGCAAAGGGGATCTCAAAAATACTGTGCCTTCCTAGCCCTGAGAGAATTCAGATGCTTGTAGCATGATGGCCAAGAGCCTAAACGGTCAGAGTACCGGGAAACACCAACAAGGGGGACAAAACTCTCAGAAACTAGTATGACTGAGTAAAAAACCTCCCCGAGGAAAGAAACCGCCATCAACGAAACCGGAACTAAAGACCAAAAACGAAAACGGCGAATCCGCCTCCAATTAAAAACTTACCGTCTCTAGGCTAGGCTAGCCAAAACTGATACAAGCTCAAAAAGACATAAATAATAGAAATGCAATGTAAATGCTAACTTAAAATAGATCCCAAAGCATCATAATGCTAAAAAAACTACTAGCTAATGTGAAACTTACCAAATAAACAAGTTGACACGAAAAACGGATTTTGAGCGAAGCGAAAAATCTATTTTTGGGTGAGATAGCCATGGCGTCCTGATGGAAGGTTCCTTTTTGGTAGCTTCCTTGGGTATATAACTACTAAGATATTCCCAGAGAATTTAACCACAGGTTATCACAGAATTCTAACTTCTGGAGCGAGTATCCTAAAGGTTTCCCTTTAAGACATCGTATATCAACAGGGGACGCATGTATTAACGCGCCACATAGCTATCTGCACCCCATACAGAGTTAACACTTCGATATGGAGGGACGGAGAATAGCTGGGGAGCTGTTCCACAGCTAATCTCGTCCGTAGCTACTTTTGGTACTCGAGACGTAAACAAACGGGCGCCATTGCTAAATGACGTCACGTCCGTCCTCATCCTGAAGCCAGTTGCTTGCCGATCACCATGATACAGCAGCCCAGGGTGGGACCTGACAAACTGAACGAAGTAGCAGGGAGGGTCCATCAGGACGCCATGGCTATCTCACCCAAAATTAGATTTTTCGCTTCGCTCGAAATCCATTTTTTGGGCTCAAGCCATGGCGTCCTGATGGAAGAGTACCAGAGAATCAATGTATCGTGGTAGATTTTCCCCTTGTAGTGTAAGTACCTAGGGCTTTGACAGGATAAGCATAGTAACCTCAATAGGGGAACCGATGGGAAGAAACTTCCTGCCCCCCCTGGCACCGAAGTCCCAACGGACCATGCCGAAGATCAAAGTGGTCATCGAAGGGCTACTCACCTTGCTGGGAGAACATGAAGAACTCGGAGACAAGACTGAATGGTTGGCATTCATATAGGAACATTCACAAAGGCAGACAAGTGGTGGTTAGGCACTGTATGTGAATAGAGAGTCGTCTGGTCTCTAAGGTATGATGTAAGTAAGTATTCGTGTAGGAATATTACATTGCAGAAGTGAGTATATGATAAGGGTTGAACCCTTAGTCCTCTTCATCGACATAAGAGAAAGGGGATAATAAAACTATGACAGTCATGTATTTCATAGTATAAGTAGGAGCGGATTGAGACGCACAAGTAATAAAATAGAAATTTTATTTCACAATTGCAGAACATGTTAAGGAAATGCAATAAAATTGTAAAAGTTATTTACAATAAATTATAATGTACATAGTCACGAAAGACTTGCTCTTGAATCTGAAAGGGAATTTCAAATTATTAGTAGGCACTCGTTCCAGAGGAACGTCAGTCTATTAAAATAAAACACATCATGCTCTAAGCATGCGGCACTCATGTGACGACTATGACATTTCACCTGGGAGAAGAACAGTCTATGAAAAAGCACTAAGTGTTTTTGAAATCACTACGTATCACACGAGGGTCAACATAGGCACCCGAGGAGTTAGAGTCCCAAGTAACTCACTGTTCTATGCAGAGTTAGGTGCAGGTTTCATAACACCACCTGCGGCTACCACAAAATGTTTGACTTTGAGCACTTGTTTCGCATAGTGTTTGAAGAAAACACGCGAGGATTTCCAGCCTGTGAAACTCTTAAGACTTTCGAAATCCATACTCTGAAAGAAATTCAGAGATGATGCAACTTTTCTAGGATCGTGACCGGCGGGTGAACTGTCAGGATCCGCTCTGCGAATGAAGTAGGTGATATTCGCTCTTAGTTGTTTCAGTGACAGGTCGCTGTCCGAAGTTTCTCCTTTAAAGAGTTGGCCTCCACCAAAGTCCGAAGTTCTATGAAGATAGACCTTGAGGCTCTCTACTGGACATAGAGAGGCATCTTCTTTCAGGGGGCATATTCTCCAAGGGCCCCATTTTTTGGTGGGTAATTCGTTTTTGGCGAAACGTCGGATCCGGGAAGAGGGTAAGGTCACCTGAATCTGTAAACAGGATGTGGCCCTCGTCCCTTGATAATGCCACTATTTCGCTGACTCGGGCTCCTGAAGCAAGAGCAAAAAGAAAGATAACTTTCTGAGTCAGATCCTTGAGAGGGCACGAATCATTGTCCAAGTTGGAGGCAAAATGGAGTTTATTGAAGATGTCGTTGGACAGATCAATCTGGAGGGCATACATTAGTGGTCTAGTTAAGGCCGATTTGCAAGTAGAAATCATGTTGGCTGCCAAGCCCTGTCCGTGAAGGTGAATAAAGAAGGACATGCAAAAATCAATGGTGATTTCCATAGGATTTTTGCCTTGACGAATGAGACTCATTTTCTCCAGGATGATTCGTATTGCCGTCGTGTGGATTCGGTCTTGTATTCCTCGAGGAAGTCTAGACTTTTCTTCGAGATCCCAAACCTTTTCTTCGCGGCTAGGGAGAGAAAATCATGAGATGAAGGTCCTTGATTTTCGATGATGAAGCGAAGACAGTCGACTTCTGTACTCGCTGGGAGAGTACTGGGCCCGAGAGAGGGATCAGCGTGGGCTGCAGCTCTAGGACCAGGGGGTACCAATTGCTCCGGGGCCACTTGGGAGCCACTAGGGCCGCTGTCCCTTGAAGGTTCTCAGCTTGGAGAGGACTTTCAGCAGAAGGTTGGTGGGAGGGAACAGGTAGATCTTGGACCATCTGTTCCAGTCCAGTGACATGGCGTCCACTGCTTCTGCCTTGGGGTCCTCGGACGGGGCTACATATCGAGGAAGTTGATTATTGTCGCTCGTTGCGAAGAGATCGGTCTGAAGTTCTGGGACTTGGTGAGAGATGAAGGAGAATGATCTTGCGTCTAGAGACCATTCCGACTCTATCGAACTTGTCCGGGATAGAGCGTCCGCCGTCACGTTGCGGGATCCTTGTAGGTGAACTGCAGACAGGTGCCATTTCTTCTTCTCTGCCAGACGGAAGATTGTCAGAAGCACCTGATTTATCTAGGGCGATCTTGAGCCTTGGCGATTGAGACATCGAACTACCACCAAGTTGTCTAGGGATAGACGAATATGGATCGAGGGAGGCGGGGAGAGTTTCTTCAGCATTAGAAGGACCGCCATGGCCTCCAAGATGTTGATGTGAAACGTCTTGAATAGGGGAGACCATGTGCCTTGAGCCTATCTTTGGTGGGAGTGACCTCCCCAACCCTCCAGCAAAGCATCCGTGTGGATGTTGAGTGATGGAGGTGGGTGTTGAAGAGGAATGGACCTTTTCAGGGCCTTTGCTTCCGACCACGGCTTGAGGAGCAGCCGAAGTCTGTTTGGGAGCCGTCTCTTGAGGTCTCTTCGAGCGATGGATGCGGAACGTCTCCAGACTCCCGCGGCATCCTTTAGCTGTGCACGTAGCACTGGGTTTGTCACTGAGGCGAACCGTAGAGAGCCTAGAACTCGTTCCTGCTGACGTCTTGAGATCCGTTTGGATTTCAGCAGTCGCTTGACAGACCCTGCTATTTCCTTCCTTTTCTTCTGGGGGATGGAAAGGCGGTGTGACTGAAGGTTCCACTGGATTCCTAGCCATTGGAACCTTTGAGCTGGAGAGAAGCGAGATTTCTTCGCGTTTATCTTGAATCCCAGGTGTTCTAGGAACTGGGTGACTTTGTTGCAGGATTTTAAACAATCCTCGGGCGATGGAGCCCAGGCTAGCCAGTCGTCGAGGTAGGCCATCACCTGGACGTCTCGGAGGCGCAGCTGTTGAACGATGGCATCTGCCAGCTTTGTGAAGATCCGAGGGGCCACGTTGAGGCCGAAGGGCATGGCCCTGAAGGCGTAGCTTTTCCTTTGGAGTCGAAATCCTAGGTAGGAGGAAGCGTGTTGGTTCATTGGAACGTACCAATAGGCATCCGCCAGGTCTATGGAGACCGTGTAGGAACCCTGAGGCAGAGGGGTCCTTATCTGATGAAGAGTCAGCATCTTGAACTTGTTGTTCGCTATGAACTTGTTGAGGGGGGATAAGTCTAGAATGACTCTGAGCTTGTCGGAGTCCTTCTTGGGGACGCAAAACAGTCTCCCTTGGAACCTGGTTGACTTTACCCTCCTAATCACCTTCTTGTTCAAGAGATCTAGGACATATTCTTCCAGAAGGGGGGTTGATTGTTGGAAGAATTGCTGGAAGGTTGGGGGTGGTTGAGTCCAACTCCAGCCTAGACCCTTGTTGACGATGCTGTGTGCCCAGGGATCGAAGGTCCGACGATCCTGGAATTGGCGGAGTCTTCCTCCCACCGGAAGCACTTCATTGCTTCTGGTGTCCCGAGGGTTAACCACCTCGGCCGCTAGCTCCCTTCCCTCCTCTGCCTCTGGAGGGACGGCAAGATGCGTCTCTGCCTGCACCTCTGCTTGAGCCTCTACCTTTGGGACGAAAGGTAGTCGTCTGTTGCTCAAAGGCAGGGGTGAAAACCGGTGATTGGGACAAGACCGGTTGGGTGACCAGCTGAAAGGTCTGTTGTGGCTGAGCAGCCACTTGGGGAGTAGCGGGTCCCGGAAACTGCCGTCTCTGTTGACGTTGCTGGGGTTTCGGCTTGGAGGATCTCCTCTTAGGTTGAGGGCCGTCGTCCTGAGAGGATTTCCTCTTCTTCGACATGCCCCACTTGTGAAGACGGTTCCTGTTCTCCGTGGCGGCCTTGTCGGTAATCTTTCACCAGATCAGAGGGAAAGAGGTGCTTACCCCAGATGTTGGAGGAAATCAGCCTCCGGGGTTCGTGTCTCACTGTGGCACTTGAGAACACGAATTCACGACAGGCTCTCCAAGCCTTCATGAAGCTGTATAAGTCCTTGACTACAGTCGCCAGATACGTCTTGGTGAGCACCAAGTAGTGGTCGGGACTCTAGTGTCACCGGCCATGACGTCAAGCTGGACCTGGAGGGACATGGATGCGGCAAGCCTTTCCTTCGTATCTTGTTCCCGACGAAGGAGATGATCATTAAGTTTCGGGAGGTCTTCGTTAAACTGACGTCCAGCAACGTCAGGATCTAGTTTTCCCACCACGAAGGTATGTTGGACATCCTTCCAGTGTCGAGCATCGGGGGGAGTGACCAGGGAGAAGGGTCTGCACTCCTCCAGTGCAGGGCAAGGTTTCCCTTCTTCCACTGCCCTGTGTACCGCTGCGAAGGCCTTTTCCATGAAGGAGAGGATCGCATCATCAGGTGCGACATAGGTAGGGTGCTTCTTGCTCAACGCCGGAAGCTTTGAGCAGGTAAAACCCCTACTTTTAAGGGTGTTGGCCATCATAGCCTGGGCCTTCGGGAGATCGAACACTATCACCTCCTTAGGTTCGGTCTCTTCTTTGGAGGCAGGTTCGGATCAAAGCCGGACGTAGCAGTCCGGGTAAGCCTCAAAACTTGGGAAGAACTCCACTTCTTCCAGGACAACCGAGCCGACCTTCTCACTGATGAAGATCCTGCCCGTTGCGATCGGCATATGCTCGGCATACCTCCAGGGGTTGGCGTGCGAGCATGCAGGGAGGTCCTTAACCGAAATCCTTTTTGGCTCCTTGGAACTTCCCATGGTCCTGATGTATTCGTGTGTTTCACAGAGTTTCTTGTCAATGATGGCTTCGAGCATCCGAAACATCTCCTGGGCGCTGGTTGGGATGGCGGAGGTAGACGGGAGTGATACTTCCGTCGGTGTAGGAGTTGGGGTGGTGGTGGAAGGCGGAGCGACCTCTTGCTCCGACCCAGCGTATTCCACTTGGTCCTACTCATAGTCCAATTCTTCGGCCATGAGGTTCCTCTCCGTTGTCTCCGACACTTCCGACATACGCTACGCGTTGTCGGTATCCAGGCGACACTCGTGCATGGACTGAGCCATGACAACATCGGGTTCCACCGTGATCTGGACGGTGGGGATCTGATCCTTGGGGACCACAGAGTCTGGGGATGCCTTTGGGAACAGTAAGGCCCTCAAGTCTTCGGTGTCAAGGTACGGTCCAGTGGCGTTCTTCTGGAAGCCACGCACCCATTTGCGTAGCTTCTCTCGAGAAGTGTCCCTAACCTCCGCTGAGGGAGGGTTATTGAACGCCTCGACCAGGCGTTCCTGGCAGACCGTACAGTTCAGTGGGTCCCAGAACTTCAGATCACCTTTTTTGTATGCACAAGGGGCGCGAGTCCTACACGCCGTGTGCCCATAAAAGTGCGGGCGCTTCACTCCACAGAAGCCATGGTCGCACTTCACGTACTCCTCCTGTAAGAGAAAGAGGACGTGAGTATGGGGGAGTCATAAGGATGACTTCTATTTTAAGGTTAAGTATTAAATGATTAATCTTTAACCTAATATTAAGTGGTAGAAACACTGTGACGTTCCGAGAGTGGGCGGAAAAGAAGGAGATAGACACATCCTCCGTGTAACCCGCCCGGCCGGTTACCGTAACCTTATCCGTAGGCAATTTGTTGTGACCGAGGACACAGGGCAGAATTCAACATAGCATGCCGTGAAGGCAGTGGGAATTCTAGTGGGATTGCCAAGGATATAGAACTGGGACTGAGGCCACTCAGACCCTAGGATTGGGAACGTAGAAGATCCCATAGGGTAACGGTTTCCGGTAACCGGCCGTGCTAAATACACGTAGCATGCTGGAAATCTGTGATATGCAAGAAGACAGCATGGTTACTAATGGAACGGTAAGGCAATACCTATCCATTATGTAATCAAACCATCTGGTTGCGATGTAGGGCTATCAACATCAGATGATAGCTAGTAGAAGGGGGTGCAAGTCGCCTTGACGCCTCCGGAAGGCTCCGGCAGACCGCCGGCACGCCGGAGGCCGCTCCAGCAGAGTTTCTGGCATTAGGGAAGACAATATAGAAGTCAAGAGTAATACCAGGGTGGCAGCCACCGGCACAGCGGCGGTACGCCGGCAGGGAGCGGAGGCTCCGGCAGCCGGAGGTTGCCAGCTTGGTGACAGGAACAAGGATGGTTATAGCAGAACCAGACTGCCGGCAGTGGATGCCGGCACTCCGGGGCCCGGCCGGTGGACGGACGACTGAAGCTATGAGGAAAGAGGGAAGGCCATCGGCTAGGAGCCGGCGGCAGGCGGCAGTCCCCCGGCACACGGAGGACTGGCGGCCCAGAGGGCAAGGGATAAGTCACCAAGGTAGGAGGTGGGTATCACCGACAGTGGAGGCGGCAAGGGACCGGCACCAGGATAGTGAAAGAGACAGAAGGAGGGATGCAGGGGTCCGGCCACGGACCCCAAGACATCCCACCTGAGTGGGTGTACCCATGATAGAGGCTAGCCCTATCACCCAGAAGCAGGGGCCGCAGAGGACCGGGAGCTAAGGGAGCCCAAGGGAGGGCAGGGAACACCCAAGAGGGGGGGAGAGCCCCTGCAGACAGAACGCATCCAGTGGCTAACCCCATAGGGACACTATGAAGGGTATATGTACCAGAGCGGACTGCACACAGGAGCTCAAGGTAGCCCTATCACTCCACCCTAAGGAGGAGTTGTAGGACAGGGGACAGATGGGTATAGACTAACCTAAGTATAGGCTAGGCCATACAAGAGTTAGGTGGGGAGGGGAGAAGAGAAGGGTCTTCTGTGGAGGAGGTTCTGTACCAGGGCGACCACCGAGGAAGGGAGGATACTCCCTAGCCTAAGGTAAGGCAGCCTGTCTGAAACGGTGCATGGGTATCGTTTCAGCAAGGTACAGAGCTAACTCCCCCAAAACCTAACCTAGAGCAGGGAGGTTACACCCTGAACCAGGAAGGATGGAAGACATATCGCTATTGCAGGGAAGGTCGGAGACCTAGCCCCAGCAATAGAGGACGGACTAGCCGTTCCTCATTCTCGGACGCCACCTTAAGGGGGGATCATTCCCTTAGGGGGGGACAGAGAAGCGATATATACTCTGATAAGAGCCTGATCCCCTTACGTGGTAGGGGAAGCAAGGCTGCACAGAGGGGATGCCCCAGGGGATGAAGGAAGCATATAGGGGTCCTACTTGTAGGTTAAGTTAGAAAGGCACACTAACTAACCTATCCCCTAAATGGTCCCTGAAGGCGAAAACACTTGCATCACAGTCAACAGTATTGTAAAATAATGCCACTATCTTCATAAATAAACCTAGGATCACTGATAGATATCATGCATGAACACTGATATAGGCGCTCTGGCCTAGGGGCTAGACTAGCCAACTGGTATGGGGTCAGTTGATGACCGATAATAAAGCGTCAAAACACGATATAAAAGTTCCTAGCTATGAAGACTAAATAACTAATAGTATCGATTAGTTAATGAGGCCGGAAAACGCTGTTGAGGCTATCTAAATAAGGCATGCAAAACAACAGCAATGCCATAAAATGGCCGGTCTGGTCGAGGCACAGCTCTGCCACAAAACATCAAATATCTCAAAAAGTAAAAGTTACTTTACGGTCAGAGCTTATTTAAACAATACTGGAACCTTGTACTCAACTTTCCAGAAGAAGGCGAGGCCGAGGGTAGAGACATGGCTAAGATGCAAGTCGATAAAGATCACACAGGGAAAAGTCCGACTAGTAAGGCAACCTACTAAACGAAGGATGAGGACGGACGTGACGTCATTTAGCAATGGCGCCCGTTTGTTTACGTCTCGAGTACCAAAAGTAGCCACGGACGAGATTAGCTGTGGAACAGCTCCCCAGCTATTCTCCGTCCCTCCATATCGAAGTGTTAACTCTGTATGGGGTGCAGATAGCTATGTGGCGCGTTAATACATGCGTCCCCTGTTGATATACGATGTCTTAAAGGGAAACCTTTAGGATACTCGCTCCAGAAGTTAGAATTCTGTGATAACCTGGGGTTAAATTCTCTGGGAATATCTTAGTAGTTATATACCCAAGGAAGCTACCAAAAAGGAACCTTCCATCAGGACGCCATGGCTTGAGCCCAAAAAAGAAGCATATCAGGTATGAAACCTGACGCCATGGCTAGCTAGACTCGCAGCGCTCAGGCTTCCTCTAACCCAAGAGCTGAAATATAACTCCCTGAAGGGAACCAAAGCAATAAGAGCTATAACAAAAGGCAAAGAGAAGTAGGTACTAAACTTTCACGAAGAAGAGGAAGCCATCATACGAAGAAAATCTTCGAAAAAAAAAGGTGAAAAGAGCGCACACAAAAATATCACACAGTAGCAACAACCTGCGGACAAAGGAATGAAGTGGTAGGGTCGTACAGGAGCACCGAAAGATGATAGGATATGTAACGGCTCCTCACTTACCCTTCCCCTTGGAGGATTAGACTGGGAAAGGTCTATTTGGGGTGCAGATATCTATGGTTATCTTAGGATACGTCCCTGATTATACACGATATCTTCGGATAGTCGTTCCGGGGGTTAGAATCCCGTGACACCTGACGGCAATTCTCTTATAATATCAATCGCAGAAATATTATACAGTAGGAAGTTGCTGGAGGGAACTTCCATCAGGATGGCATGGCTCAAGGCCCTCCCCCCCAAAAAAAATATATATACATACATATATATATATATATATACTGTACACGATATACATATATATATATATATATATTGTACACGATATATATATATATATATATATGTACACGATATATATATATATATATATACTGTATAATATATATATAATATATATAGATATTTATATATTGATTATATATATACATATATATATATATATATATAGTATATATATGTATATATGTGTATATATATGTATGTATGTATGTTTGCATGTATGAATATATATATATATATATATACGTGTGTGTGTGTGAATATATAAATATATATACATGTGTATATATATATATATATATAATATATATATATATATATACAGTGAACCCTAGCTACTTCGCGGTTCGACCATCGCGGATTCACCACTTCGCGGATTTTTTCCATAACCCATATATATACAGTAATATATATATATATATATATATATGTATGCATGTATTTATGTATATATGTAGGTATGTATATGTGTATACATATAAATATATATATATATATATATATACAGTAGGGTCCCGAATTAAGCGTGTTCGAATTACACGATTCCCCTTTTCCGCGATCGCTATTTTTCAAAAATAAATTTTTTGTATCTGCGAGGCTGTTCAAAGTTCGCGAGTCAAGCACTACAAAATGTATCAAATCTATTGTCTTTTTAAGTATATTGGTAGCCCTAAATACGGTGATTTATAATAAATGTTACAAAACAATATTAACATTACATTTCATTAACATAATTTCATAATGAATAGCCTATTTAAGGATAAAATTCCACATCAACAATGAAATCAACTGTTGACTGTACGAGTCCAGCTGACAAAATGTAAACAGAAATGTGGTTACGTTCTCGGCAATCTTTATCTTTCTCCAACCTTACGATAATTGTAATGGTAGTGTTAATGATGGTATATTAAAGCATTATTTTTGTTTAGTACAGTATATTTAAAAGCCTTATTTTTCCCTCTGGGCGTTCAAGGTTTTCACGAGTAGACTGGGTTCGTTTATCGGCAGTGAATAGCCTAAACTTCGGTAACGAGTCGTCAATATTTTGTCATATTTTAAACAGTATACATTTGATTTGCAAACATTGGTTTTGTAGAGTAGACGGTAAAATAAAATCTAGAGAGAGAGAGAGAGAGAGAGAGAGAGATTTGATGGCAGAAATCTCTCTCTCTCTCTCTCTCTCTCTCTCTCTCTCTCCGTAAGAAATAAAACCATAGTTCACATATGGCAACTTGAGTTTAAGAATTAAATTAACATGAATATTGTTAGTTGTGGCGATCAATTCCTCGCTTCAGGGGGTACACGAAACAAAAACACGACATTCAATTACAACAGCTGATTCTCTCTCTCTCTCTCTCTCTCTCTCTCTCTCTCTCTCTCTCTCGTTATACAATACTTACAAATAGATGAAGAAACCAAAATCGGTTTTCTTGAAGTGTCAATTAAATACAAAACGAAAAAATTATACCGTGTATACATCCATTTCAATCATAGCTTAAAATACGGTAACCGATTTCGTCCGCAAACCACTATTTTTTAGGAAACACCATTCTATTCCAGAAAATTTTTACTCTTTAAATGTCAATTGCGCTATAATAAAACATGTACTTATGTTGTTAAATTTCGGGTGTGTTTTAAAAATCGAGTATTGCTAACTTATTTTTGTTTTACTTTTGGCTGTGATCACATCAGCTGATGTCTAGCTTCCGCGCGAATACAATAACAAAGAATTGTTTACACCATTTCTTAACTTATTCAAACCATCTATACAGTTAATATTACATAAACACCAATGTGTTATAACCTATCATATTTATTGTTTAGTACTTTAAAACCATCCCTCTCTCTCTCTCTCTCTCTCTCTCTCATCGAACGTTATAGCGGTAACCTAATTGTTCGGTGACTTTAAAAATAGGCCTAGTACTTTCTTCTTTTACCTTTTTTGCATATGGATCCATAATTGAGGTGGGTACAAGTTGACTTATAACTGAAGTTAGGAAAAGTATTTTGGATATGGAAAGGACAATTATCTTTCGTAACAGTTTAGAATTATCGTAAGTTATCACTCTGTCATTAGCGGCAGTTTGCTATTGTGGATTAAACGCATAAGGAAAAAAAAATTTCCAGCTTTGCTACGAATTTAGGAATTTATATGGATACGGTAAGTAAAATATTTGTAATAACATAATGTTTACTAAATGTTTGTAATATCATTAGTTATGACTTAGATCATGTGTGTTTAATGCATTCATTTGTTTATTATGATCGAAGATGGAGCGTAAACAAATGGAAGGTTTCCGTTTCAGGCGGCATCATAAAGAAAAACATTTCATAAATGGCATTCATTTCATTTATTTGAAAGTTCTAATAAAAAATAATTAGAACATTGGTAATAACAAATACAACATATAATCTATACTTGGTAAAATTGCTGTCAATTCAAAAACACAGATGTATAAATGCGTCTGTTTCTTCGTTGTGATCAGAGATAAACGTAAACAAAACATTGGATGTCGTTTTCTATTGTGCCTTTTAGCGTGTTTAGGAAACGCATGATATAAAATCGCCTTTATTTTGATAATTCTGGATTTTCAATCATACAACAAGCTAGTCTATAGAGTGATGGTTTTGCTATTCACCAGTTGTATTATACAATAGATATGACAAACATTAAAATTTGTCTGTATTTTGGGTTGTGTTATAACGGGAAATATATGGTGTTTACACCTATCCTGGTTGTAATTTTAACCATTTTTCAAGTTATTAGAACTTTAAAGTATATTAAATGTTTTATTTATTTACAAGAACAATTTGATATTATAAAGAAATACAGTATAGTACAAAGAAAGTATTGGAAATGGGTAGTAAACACATTTGAATAGGCAAATTGCTGGTTGCCATGGCCGCAATGGAATTATTTCTGTTAGTTGTGCGTTTCGAAATTCGCGATTTTCCATTTACACGAGGTCATTAATCGACCAAATTCTCGCATAATTCGGGACCCTACTGTATATATATCTAAAGTAGGAAGATGTGATGTAGTTCTAAGGGAAAAGTATGGGAAATATGTCTGGGTAATAAGCAAAGCTCTACCTTCAGTTTGTTTCTTCATTATGATCAGAGATAAATGTAAACAAAACATTGGTTGCCCTTTTTTATCGTGCTTTTTAGCGTGTTTAGGAAACGCATGATATAAAATCGCCTTTAATATTTGTGCCTGTTTTAGTTTAGGGTACTGTAGTACATGCATTAAGTGTTCTGTACATTAAAGGGTAGTTTGTTAACAGTACTACGTACAAGGGAAGGTTTTAAAAGTCTGAATATACATGTTGAATAAAAAGGTAAATATGGTGTCACTACTTCGCGGATTTTCACATATCGCGGCCGCGTCTGGAACCTATCTACCGCGATAAACGAGGGTTCACTATATATATATATATATATATAGATATATATATATATATATATAGATATATATATATATATATATATATATATATAGATATATATATATATATATATATAGATATATATATATATATATATACATATATATATATTTGTATATACAGTATATATATATATATATATACATATATATTTGTATATACAGTATATATATATATATATAATATATATATATATATATATATACACGTCTTCTGGCAAAACGTCTTAATAGGTTTGCTGAAGGTAATCATCTACTCCCTAGTTTGCAATTTGGTTTTCGTAAAGGCCTTGGAGCATGTGATGCCCTTCTTACAATCTCCAATGCTGTACAGAAATCCCTTGATTGTGGTCGGGAAGTTCGTATGACTGGCCTTGATTTTAGTGCTGCCTTTGACCGTGTTAATCATGAGGCCCTTGTTTTCAAACTGAAACAGTTGGGAGTGGGTGGGTCATTTCTTAGCATTATTAATAATTTTTCAAGTAATAGATCTCAAAGAGGAGTTGTTGATGGGCCCCATAGTGATTATAGGAATGTGATATCCGGTGTTCCACAGGGTAGTGTTCTTGGCCCATTACTTTTCATACTATATACACATGACATGTGGTTTGGCCTAGAAAACAAGCTTGTTACATATGCAGATGATGCTACTCTCTTTGCATCAATTCCATCCCCTGAATGTAGATCTTGGGTTGGTGAATCCCTTAATAGAGATTTAGCTAGAATTAGTGCATGGTGCAAATTATGGGGTATGAAGTTGAATCCTAACAAAACTTAAAGTATGATTGTAAGTAGGTCAAGGACGGTGGCTCCTCAACATCCGGATCTCAGTATTGATAATGTTTCTTTAACATTGTATGACTCTTTCAAAATTTTAGGTGTGATTCTCGACAGTAAATTTACTTTTGAGAAACATATAAGGTCTGTGTCTTCTTCAATTGCACAAAAAATAGGCTTATTGAGAAAGTCTTTCAAGATTTTCGGTGATCAATCTATTCTGAAGAAGTGTTTTAATTCTTTCATTCTACCTTGTTTTGAGTATTGTTCTCCTGTCTGGTGTTCAGGTGCTGATTCTCATCTTAATTTGTTGGACAGAAACTTACGGTCTATTAAATTTCTTATTCCTGATCTAGATATTAATCTCTGGCACCGTCGTTCAATTAGTTCATTATGCATGTTGCATAAGATTTTTCATAACTCTGACCATCCTTTACATTCAAATCTCCCTGGACAATTCTATCCCTTTCGTAATACTAGGCAGGCAGTTAATTCTAATAGCCAGGTCTTCTCCATCACGAGGCTCAATACTACGCAGTACTCTAGAAGTTTTATTCCAGCTGTTACCAAGTTGTGGAATGATCTTCCTAATCGAGTGGTTGAATCAGTAGAACTTCAAAAGTTCAAAGTTGGAGCAAATGCTTTTTTGTTGACCAGGCGGACATGAGTCTTTTTATAGTTTATTTATGACATATTTGTTTTTGATGTTGTTAATAGTTTATATATGACATGTCTGTTTTGACGTTGTTACTTATTTTAGAATGATTTATTGTTAATTTGTTCTCTTCATTTATTTATTTCCTTATTTCCTTTCCTCACTGGGCTATTTTTCCCTGTTGGAGCCCCTGGGCTTATAGCATCTTGCTTTTCCAACTAGGGTTGTAGCTTGGATAGTAATAATAATAATAATGTATATACATATATGTGTATATCCGTGTGTGTGTGTGTATATATATATATATATAAATATATATATATATATATATATATATATATTGTTATTCGTGATGGTCATTGCGCCATTTTTCATGCAAAAGATCCCACTCAGGAAGGACTGGTCAAAATACTACAAGTGTTGGGATCCTACCCAGAGCCTAACCACCTGCCCACCATTCCTATGCATCTTCAAAAAAGCATGTGTCCGCTCAGTGCCTTCACTAAGGGAGCCCGGAGAAGTCGAGAGGAGGCATATTAATGGAGGAGTCGGGAGACGAGACCAAGGCCAATGAACCACCCCCACCCCCCAACATTGGGGCTGACAGGGTTATCTCGTTATAGGAGCGGCTGAGCAGGTCTTCGCTCTTCAACCTCCACGGAAGTAGGACCTGTGATACGCTCTCCGCAAGGGAGGCGATAACATCCTTTTTATCAAGGTAAGGTGTCTGTATGAGAACCTCATATCCTTACAGTCCTTACCCAGCCTTCCGACTTCCTTCGTTATTACATCCCATCCTCTCCTCTTAACCTTAATGACAGATCCTACCCACTGAACCTTTATTAAGTTTATCCCATCTTATATCCCAACCACATGTGTCATCTACCCCTAACCTTGATAACATCACCCTGTGACAGCGTTAATTTCCACGCGATAGTGTTTCAAGTTTATAAGATTTGCACTTAGCTTTTATTTGCTTAAAAGTTATAACCACATGTCTTCCTGTTCTCAGCCTGTAGAAGTTAATTGCACAAGTGATCAGTTGATAACTTAATTTGTTTTCCTCTTTCCAGGGAATGAGATTGTCTAAAAAAGTCATCCACGGTCTGTACAATCCCATGTGAAGCACCTTGTGATTCAATTCAACAATAAGATCTTTCTCTGTTATGCTCCTCTCTTTTATTGATTTTTAGTTAAATAGTATTGTAAATATAATTGTTGTCAGTAATCATTGTCCTATTGCTGGCTGGTGACCTTTTCATTGTTCTTTTCGTCCATGCCCTGAATTCTCAAGCAAAACTGGACTCACGCAGCGTAACAAAAAACTGGCGACCTAGCCAGGATTCGCTAAGATAGTATAGTAATTTCACGTTATTGTTATTAGAGTAAAAACTTCCCACTTTTGTCTTTAGCAGCGAGACGAATCTTAATTTCTTTTCAAGTAAATTCTATTATCAATGGAGTTGGAACCATGGAAGAAACCAGCCAAAACATTTAATTTTTATTGATAAAATCTTGTGTTTATTTGTGCATTCATTTGCACCACGAAATCTATTTTTTTCTTAAAACACGCAGTAAGCTTCAGTTTCGTTTAACAGGATAGCCAACCATCTGTGTATATTTTGCATTTTGTTCATTTGAGTGGCGGTTATCACAGTGGTTAAGATTTATAAAATATATTGTGGATTAAGCGCACGTTTTATTTTGTGTTAAAAAAGGTCAGTGAAGTTTAAGAAATTTCTGAAAACGTAATAGGCTAAGCATGTGATAATTTCAAGTGGGGCCAACCTAAGATAACTCCGCCGACAGCCGTGTTTCCGAACGAAGCCAAGGTTTGTTAATGTCTGTTATTGTCAGCTTTGTTTATTGTTTACGGAATTCTACGTAATGAAAGCGCAGACCTGAGATTTTGGCCAAATTATTGCAAGTTGGTAAGTGGTTTACACACATATTAATCATTCATTTTTGTGCATGAAATAATTTAGCAATAATCTTTTGTGCGAGGAAACAGGCTAGTCTCATATTGAAACTCTTGGCTTACGATTCACGTAAACGTTTTACAGCAGTGAGGGCATAATTTCTGTGTTGGGTAACAGTAAGAAAACGTTGCATCCCTTGTTATTTTGATTTTTTTTAATCATTAGTGGCATGTAATTTCGTTTCTGTAATATTTCGTGGGATATTTTTTATGTACATGATTTAAGAGGGATAATTCTTGTACAATTGTGTTAAAATTGTTAAAGTAAAGCTAAAGAATTTATTTATGATATCACATTCAATTTCATTTTTTTTTCATTCAGGGTATACTATTATTTGAATAGAATATTTGGGAGGTGTAATTTCTTACATTAACCTTAGTTAAAGGGAAAATATGTAAAGGGGTTGATTTTTGTTTGCGAAGCAATATGCAAACTCTGACATTGTTTGGTTTTATTTAATTTATTATACTTTAGGTATACAGTAAATATAAACTTTGCTTCAAGTCACAGAGTTGCAAGTGGTGATGTTGCAGGGTTGCCTCCACACATTTTTACAAACCCATTACTAGTAAAGTCTAGCATTCAGGATAACCTATCGCTGTGATTCCATTTTTCAAGTCTAGCATACAGGATCAACCATCGCTGTGATTCCATTTTTTAAGTCTAGCATATAGGATCGCCCATCGCTGTGATTCCATTTTTTAAGTCTAGCATATAAGATCACCTATCACTTTAATTCCATTTTCTAAGTCTAGCATATAAGATCACCAATCGCTTCGATTCCATTTTTTAAGTCTAGCATATAAGATCACCTATCGCTGTGATTCCATTTTTTAAGTCTAGCATATGAGATCACCTATCGCTTCGATTCCATTTTTTAAGTCTAGCATATAAGATCCCCTATCGCTTCGATTCCATTTTTTAAGTCTAGCATATGAGATCTCCTATCGCTTCGATTCCATTTTTTAAGTCTAGCATATAAGATCCCCTATCGCTTCGATTCCATTTTTTAAGTCTAGCATATAAGATCACCTATCGCTTTGATTCCATTTTTTAAGTCTAGCATATAAGATCACCTATCGCTTCGATTCCATTTTTTAAGTCTAGCATATAAGATCCCCTATCGCTTCGATTCCATTTTTTAAGTCTAGCATATGAGATCACCTATCGCTTCGATTCCATTTTTTAAGTCTAGCATATAAGATCCCCTATCGCTTCGATTCCATTTTTTAAGTCTAGCATATAAGATCACCTATCGCTGTGATTCCATTTTTTAAGTCTAGCATATGAGATCACCTATCGCTTCGATTCCATTTTTTAAGTCTAGCATATAAGATCACCTATCGCTTTGATTCCATTTTTTAAGTCTAGCATATAAGATCACCTATCGCTTTGATTCTATTTTTTAAGTCTAGCATATAAGACCACCTATCGCTGTGATTCCATTTTTTTAAGTATAGCATATAAGATCACCTATTGTTTTGATTCCATTTTTTAAGTCTAGCATATTAGATCACCTGTCGCTTTGATTCCATTTTTTAAGTCTAGCATATAGGATCACCCATCGCTGTGATTCTAATGTTTATGTCTAGCACTCTGGACCACCCATAGCTGTAATTCCATTTTTTAAGTCTAGTATACAGGAACACCCATTACTGTGATTCTATTTTTTATGTCTAGCATTCAGGATCACCCATTGCTGTGATACCATTTTTCAAGTCTAGCATATAAGATCACCTATCACTGTGATTCCATTTTTTATGTCTAACATTCAGGATCACCCATTGCTGTGATACCATTTTTCAAGTCTAGCATATATGATCACCTATCGCTTCGATTCCATTTTTTAAGTCTAGCATATAAGATCACCTATCGCTTCGATTCCATTTTTTAAGTCTAGCATATAAGATCACCTATCGCTTCGATTCCATTTTTCAAGTCTAGCATATAAGATCACCTATCGCTTCGATTCCATTTTTCAAGTCTAGCATATAAGATCACCTATCGCTTCGATTCCATTTTTCAAGTCTAGCATATAAGATCACCTATCGCTTCGATTCCATTTTTCAAGTCTAGCATATAAGATCACCTATCGCTTCGATTCCATTTTTCAAGTCTAGCATATAAGATCACCTATCGCTTCGATTCCATTTTTCAAGTCTAGCATATAAGATCACCTATCGCTTCGATTCCATTTTTCAAGTCTAGCATATAAGATCACCTATCGCTTCGATTCCATTTTTCAAGTCTAGCATATAAGATCACCTATCGCTTCGATTCCATTTTTCAAGTCTAGCATATAAGATCCCCTATCGCTTCGATTCCATTTTTTAAGTCTAGCATATAAGATTACCTATCGCTTCAATTCCATTTTTTAAGTCTAGCATATAAGATCACCTATCGCTGTGATTCCATTTTTTAAGTATAGCATATAAGATCACCTATTGCTTTGATTCCATTTTTTAAGTCTAGCATATTAGATCACCTATCGCTTTGATTCCATTTTTTAAGTCTAGCATATAGGATCACCCATCGCTGTGATTCTAATTTTTATGTCTAGCACTCTGGACCACCCATAGCTGTAATTCCATTTTTTAAGTCTAGTATACAGGAACACCCATCACTGTGATTCCATTTTTTATGTCTAGCATTCAGGATCACCCATTGCTGTGATACCATTTTTCAAGTCTAGCATACAGGATCACCCATCGCTGTGATTACATTTTATGTCCAGCATTCAGGATCACCCATTGCTATGATTCCATTTTTTAAGTCTAGCATACAGGATCACTCATCGCATGGATTCCATTTCTTAAGTCTAGTATGCAGGATCACCCATCGCTGTGATACCAATTTTTAAGTCTAGCGTACAGGATCACCCATCGCGCTGTGATACCAATTTTTAAGTCTAGCTTACAGAATCACCCATTGCTGTGATTCCAACTTTTAAATCTAGCAAGCAGGATCACTCATCGCTGTGATTCAATTTTTTTTTTTCTTTTGTCTAGTGTGCAGGATCACCCATCACTGTGATTCCTGGTGAATTTTGTTGTTTATTTGTTTTGGACGCCTTACAGCCAAACGCCTACATGCCCGCCCTGTTTTTCTAGTTAGGCTACCGTTCAATTATTTGCGAGGCTTGCTATTCTGTGATAGTTCTTTCCCAAGAGGTATTTTTTACAGCCATTGTGTATTTTACCCAGCTCCATCTTTATCCTTTCTCCTGTGAGATTCTCGTGTGGGCTAGAGCGTCTCTCCTATCATGTAATTTCTTGCACAGTCAACACTGTACCTCAAGCGGTTGAGTTTGATCTGGTCACTGTCTTCATAGTGACTTGGCAAAATGACTGCTGCTGAGATCCGTGAGTTGGTAGACTTGGCAGAACGACTAGGGTATGAGGGAGACGCATTGCGAAGTTATATGCGGGAACTGATGAATGAGGCCAATGCCCGGGGAAGAGAGAGAGAGAGAGAGAGAGAGAGAGAGAGAGAGAGAGAGAGAGAGAGAGAGAGAGAGAGAGAGAGAGAGAGAGAGAGAGAGAGAGAGAGAGAGAGAGAGAGTTATAAGAAGTTCTCTGGCAACCTGACAACGAAGGTCATTGACGCTGAAATAAAAATGCAGGAACGAGAGAGAGCGCATGAATTAAAGACACAGGAAATGGACATCCAATTAGCACAGCTTCATAATCCGCAACATCAACCCAATGGTGCCAAAGTCCAGCAGGACAATCGCAGGAAGGTTCAGTGCATTGAAGGAGTCACCAAGAAACACTCTACAGTGGAGTTGAAGGCAACCCACTTCTTCCAAGATGACTCATATTGTCTTCTAGTAGACTTAGACTTATATTCTTCTAAGAAGTCTATACTGTCTCTCGAGATCCCAAACCTTTTCTTTACTGCTAAGGAGAAAAAATCATGAGATGAAGGTTTTGGGTTTTCTGTGATGAAGCGAAGACAGTCGACTTCTGTACTTGTTGAGTCAGTACTGGGTCCAGCAGAGGGACCAGCCTCAACTTCAGTTCCAATACTAGAGGGAACCAATTGCTCTTTGGCCACTTGGGAGCCACTAGAGCTGCTGTTCCCTGAAAGGATCTCAGCTTGTTGAGGACCTTCAATAGGAGGTTGGTTGAAGGGAACAGGTAAATCCAGTTCCATCTGTTCCAGTCGAGGGACATGGCGTCCACCGCTTCCGCTAGAGAGTCCTCGTATGGGGCCACATAAAGAGGTAGTTTCTTGTTGTCACTCGTCGCGAAGAGGTCGATCTGCAGTTCTGGGACTTGACGTAAGATGAAGGAGAATGATCCTGCGTCTAGGGACCATTCTGACTCTATCGGCGTGAGCCTGGATAGAGCGTCCACTGTCACATTGTGGAACCCTTGAAGGTGAACTGCTGATAAATGCCATCTCTTCTTTTCCAATAGGCGGAAGATGGCCAACATCACTTGATTGATTTGGGGTGATCTCGAACCTTGACGATTCAAACATCTCACATTCACCTCGCTGTCCAGAATCAGTCTTATGTGGACTGAAAGGCGAGGGGACAGTTTCTTCAGCGTGAGAAAAACTGCAATGGCTTCCAAAACGATGTGGAAGGTCTTGAATAGAGAGGACCAAGTCCCTTGGACTTTCCGTTGGTGAGAGTGATCTCCCAATCCTTCCTTTGATGGGTCCGTATGGATGATGACTGAAGGTAGAGGTGGTTGCAAGGGCACGGACCTCTTCAGCTTCTTGGCCTTCGACCATGGCTTGAGAAGTGATCGTAGTCGAGTCGGTATCGATCTTCTTAAATCTCTTTGAGCGTTTGATGCGTATCTTCTCCAGACTCCTGGTTCATCTTTTAGCTGTGCTCTTAGCACCGGGTCTGTCACTGATGCAAACTGAAGAGAACCCAGTACTCTCTCCTGTTGGCGTCTTGATATCCTGTCGGATTTCAGTAGTCTCTCGACAGATCCCGCTATCTCTTTCCTCTTCCTTGGGGGAATGGAGAGATGTATTCCTAGCCATTGAAACTCCTGAGCTGGAGATAATAGAGACTTCTTGACATTGATCTTGAAACCCAGATGTTCCAGGAACTGGATCACTTTCTTGGATGCTTGCATGCACTCCGTCTCGGATGCTGCCCACACCAGCCAGTCATCCAGGTAGGCTACTACCTGGACACCTTCTAGGCGTAGTTGTTGAACGACTGCATCTACAAGCTTTGTAAAAATCCTTGAGGCTATACTTAGTCCGAAGGACATGGCTCTGAAGACGTATTTCTTCTTCTGCAGCCTGAATCCTAGGTAGGAGGAGAGTGGGCGGTTGATTGGAATATGCCAATAGGCATCTGCCATGTCTATCGAGACTGTGTACGCCCTTTTTGGCAGCAGGGTCCTTATGTGTCGAAGGGTCAACATCCTGAACTTGTTGTTTTCTATGAACTTGTTGAGTGGCGACAAGTCCAGAATGACTCTGAGTTTGTCTGAGTCCTTCTTGGGAACACAAAACAGCCTTCCTTGGAATTTTATGGACTTTGCCCTTCTTATCACTTGTTTGCACAAGAGTTCTCGGGTGTATTCTTCCAGAACGGGGGTGGAGTGTTGGAAGAATTGAGGAAATGATGGTGGAGCTGTCCTCCAGCTCCAACCTAGTCCATTCTTGATTAGGCTGTGGGCCCAAGGATTGAAGGTCCAGCGATCCTGAAATTTTTGGAGTCTTCCTCCTACCGGAAGCATCTCATTGCTTCGACTGTCCAGAGGACTTGCCTCCTTAACCACGTCCTCCCTTACCCCCTCTTCCTCTTGGAGGATATTCTTGACCCTCTACCTTCAAGGCGAAAGGTAGTAGTCTGCCTCTCATATACTGAGGCACCATCTGGTAGGTTGGCTGGGGTTGTGCCACCATCTGGGGCACCGTGGTCATGGGAACTGCAGGAAGTTGTTGTTGTTGTTTTCTGACAGGCTGAGAGGGCAACCTAGGTCTCTTTGTCTTCCTCTTTGGTTGGGGACCCTCATCAGGGGGAAGACTTCCTCTTCGCTGACATGCCCCACTTTTGGAGAAGATTTCTATTCTCCGTGACGGCCTTGTCCACTACTTCTTTGACCACTTCACTCGGGAAGAGGTCTTTTCCACAGATATTGGAAGTTATCAGCTTCCTAAGTTTGTGTTTCACTGCAGCCGAAGCAAACACGAACTCTCTACATGCATGTCTGGCCTTCACGAAGCCATAAAGGTCTTTGACCAACGTAGCTAACTGTGATATGGCCATGACCCTGTTCATGTCTGGGGATCTGGTGTCGCTTGCCATTGCCTCCAAGGTAATCTGGAGGGACAGAGATGCGGCAAGTCTCTACTTTGTCTCTTGCTCTCTATGCAAGAGAAATTCAGACAGCTTAGGGAGGTTTTCGCTGAACTGGCGTCCAGCAATATCCGCCTCAAACTTCCCAACTGAGAAGGTAAGATGGATTTCCTTCCAGTCCTTCTCGTCCGTAGGCAGAGCTAGGGATAAGGGTCTACACTCCTCAAGTGTAGGGCACGGTTTCCCTGCGTTCACTGCCTTCATGACTGTCTTAAACCCTTTTTCCATAAAGGGAAAGGCTAGTTTAGCTGGAGCAAGAAAAGAAGGGTGTTTCTTGTTAAGGGCTGGCACATATGAATTAGTGAAGCCCTTGTCCTTCAGGCTACTTGCCAACAGAGCCTGAGCTTTTCCATGGTCAAGAACTAAGACTTCTTTTGGTTCTGTCTCCTCCTTGGACACAGGTTCCGCCTTCAGGCAGACGAAGCAGTCTGGGTAAGACTTAAAGCTGGGCCAAAAGTCAGCATCCTCTATGAGGACAGCCCCCAGCTTTTCTGAAATGAAAATCTTCCCATTGGTAATCGCCATGTATTCTGCATGCCTCCACGGGTTCACATCAGAGCAAGGAGGAAGATCTTTCACGTTGAGTCTCTTCTGAGACACACGGGATGCGGAGAGATGGTCCATCCTTCTCCTCAAATCAGCGTCCCTTTCTTCATTCTGCTTACGAAGACTCTCCATCATAGTCATGAGACTGGCCAAGGCTTTACCCATGTCATTTGATAGAGGAGCAGAAGACATAGAGGGTACTGGTTCTGGGGCCGGAACCAACGAAACGGACTCCGATTCGACGTCATCCTCTTCAGTCTCGGGAGCCAGGGTAGACTCCTCTTCTAGACCTTCCGCTAGAAGGTCTTTTTCGGTGTCCTCAGACACCTCCAACATCCTCTCATCTAGGTGGATGTCCTTCATCGCGTCAGAGACGTCCAAATCTACGGAAATCTGAACACAAGGGACATCAGGTCGAGGCTGGGGTATAACTGCATCCGCAGTCGCCTTAGGGAACAGACAGGCACGCATCTGTTCACTCAGAAGGTAAGGCCCCTTGGCATTCTTCTAAAAGCCACGAACCCATCTGCGCAGCTTACTCCGTGCTGCATCCCTTGACTCCGCTGCCTTGGGGTCGTCAAAAGCCTCAGTAACCAAGGCCTTGCAAACATTGCAGTCCTGGGGGTCCCAGTACTTCAGAGGTCCCTTGGAGATGGAGCAGAGAGAGAATGAGCCCAGCACTCTACATGGCCACAGAAGTCCTTGCTCCTCACGTTGCAAAAGACTCTCAGGTATTTGGGAGGAAAAATAAATGAGTATGTGGTAGTTCATCTCACCTGATAAACTATATAAATATCATTACTAATATTTTTGCATATTTATTGCATATAGCTTAGGATAGAGAAGCTAGAAAAGAATTAGGAAAGACACATACTTGTGTTTCATGTCCAGCCAATTGCTGTGACCTCCCCAAAATTAAAACCTAGAGTTTTCCTATTCAGGAAACCCAATAGAAGAATTCTAACCTGTAAGGATAGATAAGTGTACGTTAACACTGACTTTCCAAAGGTTTTAATAATGAGGGTAAATTGTAACTGATCATCTATCAATATGTGGAAAGAAATCTTGTTTGGAAAGTTATGTTTATCCTTAGTTTTTCCTTCTTATTAATTGAAGAGATTTTCATTATTTTGCATAATATTATTAGTTAAGTCTTCTATTCTTCATGTAGTTTGTGTTTACTGCTTCCTTGTGCTCTAAAATAAGCATTAATTATTAAAGTTATATCTTGCTGTTTGGGTGTCTTTGTTCTTCTATTGTAATTGCTTGGTAAATATATGCATTTCCTTCATCATTTAAATAAATGTTTGGTAAATTGATTTTCTTTTAACTTAACTATACCAAGCACCAAGCAAACAGCAACGAAGGTAGTTAATTACGTTAACCCTGTAACTAGTTACTGCCGAGTTTGGTTATCTTCCAGCGTCGACCCCGTTCCCAAAATACTTTGGAGCAGGAGTAGCTCTGAAGGAGAGGGACAGTGAAGACGTGACCACTACCTAACACAGCGCGACTTTGAGATCGTTATTACGATCATACTAATCTTGCGTGCAGTGAATTATAAAGGAACTATGAAGAGCTAAAATGTATCTGTGACCTGGCCCATGTACCGAGGGTGGGGAGGAGAATAATACAACCTATTATCCACCCTAGGCCGCCACCATTTCCACGAAGAACAACTTTCCGACCGATATCATCTAGTTGTTAATACGACTATTCAGCTTAATTTGGACCTGGAAAGGATATCTGAAAATTTGAAGGTTCGTTGCAAATTTTGTTTGGTGCTTGTCATTTGCGATTTCAATTTCAGTAATTATTGTTGAACAATAATGTCCTAACAGAATTTCCCCATGAAATTTATCAGAGAATCATATTCGATTGGTACCCATGTATGTAATTATATTTACCAAGTAAAACTATTATATAACCATCTTTTGGGCCTTCATTTAAAGGCAACATTAATATTTATGGAGCTAACATAGTACTTTTACTTATATTTAACAGGTAGTAATTTATATTTTTTAAACCATAATATTATATTTATGGTCTGCCAGGTTAACCCAGTAACTACTTGTTCATCCCAGATAGTTTTGCTTAGCCTCTCAATCTCGTGTTTCGTTGCCTCATTGTTTTTATGTATGTTTGAATGGACACGCCCATATATTTGCATTGCTCTTGAGCATTTAGCGGTTTACTTTATATATATATATATATATATATATATATATATATATATATATATATATATATATATTATATATATGTATTTTACTTGTCAATTTCTTAATAGTTTTACATGAAATTTTATGAAGTTAATTTGATTAGGAGTCCCTTCTTACATTAGGATTTCCCTCATTTCAGATTCTCTTGATTTATTCTGAAACTGTGAGTTGGCAGCAGGGCCAGCACCATCCCTCTACCTCGTATGGTTTGGGATTACCTGTTACAAACCAGGAATTAAGGATATTCACAACAGATTGATAGAAAATGAATTGCTAAATTAAACTGTAGAATTTATTATTAAATTTCTTGTGTTTTTTCTTGGTGTATTATTCACAGTAATTAATTCAGAATAAATATTTTCTTTCCATATATAATTGGTCTCAACAACAGCCTGTGCATGGATACACAGGGTATGTTTGGAAATAACTACTGTATAATTTATGCTATAGTTTTCTGTCTGCAGTATGATCTATACTGCAAATATACTGGCTACTGTATAATCATATACTGTAGTTTTAGCTGGCATGTTGCCGGCTAGGCTAGCACCTGGCAGCACAGTCCAGCCGGCGCCTTGCCGGCTGGGGTAGTGTCAGCTCACAGGTCCAGCCAGCATCTTGCCGGCTGGGGTAGTGGCCGGCAGCATCAACCCGGCCGGCAACTGCCGGCTAGGTTAGTGGCTGGCGGCGCGCTCGCTGAGATTGTGTCGGTGCACTGGTGCCGGCTGGGGTAGTGGCCGGCAACATCAACCCGCCCGTCAACTGCCGGCCAGGTTAGTGTCCGGCAGCGCACCGGCTGGGGTAGTGTCGGCACACTGGTCCAGCCAGCACCTTGCCGGCTGGAGCAGTGGCCGGCAGCATCAACCCAGCCGGCAGTTGCTGGAGCAGTGGCTGGCAACATCAACCCGTCCAGCAACTGCCGGCTAAGTTAGTACCAGGCGCCACTAGCCGATAGAGAGAGAGAGATAGCAAGGAGTGAAGGGAACCTTATCAAATGTGTATTAACAATGAATAACGGTGTAAGTACTCATTCTTACTGCCTTCCTCCAAAACGAGGGTTCAAATGGAAGGGGAGAATGTATCATTCAGGCTTCCGCCCAAACACAAACCATTGCCAGCCTCTGCATGCCACTGGTATGTGGATGGCAGTCCAAGAGAGGACTGAAGAACACTCTACAGTAAAAGGGTCTCCCGCCGGAAGCCAGCCCAGCCGGCACAGCTTTTCCCGGGGGAAAGATGAGCAACTAAGCCGCTGCATGTAGGAGACCCGGCCGGCCCAACAACCCGCCGGCAAACGGTGAGATTGTAGGACGACAGACAAAGGGTTGCGATGGCTAGGCCGTCACTAAAGGACAGAGGAGGGAGAGAAAAGGGTCCTGTATGAGGTGTGGAAAGAGCCGGCAGGGTTACCGGTCCCACCACACCCCTAAGAAACTCTGTTTCAGTATCAGCGCCATCCTAGGCGGCAGGTATACAGTTAAGGGGACGGCGGCAAACTTGCCACTTCCTCTCAACAAGGGAGAAAAAGAGTTCCAGTGCCGGCGCCATCCTAGGCGGCAGAAGAATGTCTATCCTTCAGCCTAGGGTCTGTGAGCACAGACTAGTCTTCTAGACCGCAGGGAGAAGATGGCGGCATCATACAACCACTTCAAGTGTGGCCTAAGGAGGTCTAGCCTCCTAGTCCGGCAGCCTAGTCCGGCAGGGGAATGACTATTCATCCTGCCGGCCGGCAGCCGGCAAAAGACCATATACTCTGAGGTTCTGACCGAAACCCAAAGCCTGCTATCTGCCGGCCAAGGGAAGAGACAGAAAACACTAACCCAGTCAAGCCTGAGTGTCTACTCGAAGGCAAGACTAACTAGGGTTATAGCCTAAGGCTACACTCAGAGGGAAGGAGGGATTACCCTTAAATCTCCACTGGAGACGAGTATCGGTTTATATGATAATTCTAGGAGATATCTATCTCCGCCTGAATTGATAAAACGATACACGGGGGTAACCGGGGAACATGTATGAAAGTATACTAAAGCCACTAGGCTAGTAGCCTAGCGGCGGGTGAGATTCGACTACCTTAATCGCCGAAACTCTCTCGTATATGATCTCAGAGGAAAAGGATATATATATATGCAATCAATGTATCTTACATGTATAAATTGCCTAAATAGCTTCATTTAATTTTTATTACACAAGGAATGTCTATTATATCATGCATGAAAGTAAACTAAAACGCATAGGCTAAGAAGCCTAGCACAAGCAAAGTTTGGTTACCTAAATTGCCAAAACTATCAAGAATACAATCAGCATGATATAAATAACTTCCTAGCAATGAAGACTGAATAGCTTAGAAATATTAATGCTATTAACACCGGGAAAGTCGTTCAGGCTAACTAAATAACTCGTGCGTAATGAACGACAGCGCCCATGACGCCTCCGGTTGAGGCAAAGCTCTCTCACTTAAATTAACCTAATTTCACTGTGAGGCAGGAGCTAAATTTTATACAATGTAAAGATCAAATACTCAACTTTCCAGAGGTAAAAGAGGCTGAAGATTGCATGATAAATCCGAAAAGTAGAGCATAAACGAAAGAGCAACAGGGAAAATCACCGAGCTGTAGCGCTACACTTATAGGAATAAACATGGCAGCGACATACAGCGTCATCTGGATACTCAAAGTAGTAACGGAGGAAGGGTAACCTTGATATCGGCTCCCCTTCAAAATTTGCCACTTTCCCCCTCGAAGCGAAAAGGCTATTCGGGGTGAAGATTGCTATGTGTCATATCAAGATATACATCTCATGATTTATGCGATATCCTTAGGAGAAATTTTAAGGATATTCGCACCAGGAGTTAGAATTCTGGAGCCCTAAAGGTAAATTCTCTGGGAATATCACTGTAGTCAAATATACCCTAGGAAGCTACTTATAGGAACCTTCCATCAGGATGACATGGCCTGAGCCCAAACACATACATATATATATATATATATGTATATATGTATGTATGTATGTATATACATATACCCCTATATATATATATATATATATATATATATATATATATATATATATATATATATATATATATATATATATATATATATATATATGTATATATATATATATATATATATATATATATATATATATATTATATATATAATATATATATATATATATATATATATATATATATATATATATATAATATATATAATATATATATAAATATAATATATATATATAAAAATATATATCTATATATATATATAATATATATCTATATATGTGAAGAATTTTCTTCACTCTTCTTCTTTCAATCGTATTTTTAGCTCTCTTCTACTAATACTATAGCTACCCCTTAAACATTCTCTCCTACATCTAGTTTTCTTTAACGAACATAGGGAGGACTAATCTAAACTTGTTGACAGTGGCGCACGCCATGCTCGTGACGTCACAGCGTAGATACGCACAACAGAGGGCCTTAGTGTAACCCCCGGCTTATGTTGGTTCTTTCCTTAAACTACGTAGGTCGAGATTAAATTCCTAAACTGAATTTTAAATATAAATTTCAATACTGCTAAATTAATGCATCTTATATTTCTCAATACCAATTAAGGTTTGTTAATTTTAAGATGTATGCCCATCGCACCAGTCAATTGCTAATTAATCATTTAAATTATTATTTTTAGCAAGCCAGAATAGGTAGGATTATTGTATACATAAACTCCCTTAGAGCAGCAAGATTTCTCTAAGTATTTAGTACAAAATCCTGCCTCCTCTGCACTCCTTGCAACAATATATTGCCCTGTCCTGAAGTCCCGATATGGCACCCCCAATGGATTACCGCGCACATCATGACCGTCACTTTTTTGGCAAGGTGAAGCCAGGTGATCTCCTCGACCTTAAGGTCGAGCCCCATTCAACTAGAAGCTGCCCTGGCCTACTGACCTCCCTGGTCAGTGAATCCGTGTACCTCTGGCTCACCCCCATCCCCCTCTTCCAAAACGTGACTCACCAAGGAGTCCTGTGGCTGCCGGCTGGAGACTGTGAAGGAGTGGAACCTGGGAACCTTAATTACCACAAACGAGGATTCTTGGGGTGAGCCAGGCAAGAGTGCAAAGTGCCAATTAGTGCGACGTCCAGGTCAACAGCCATCACGGGCATAGGACTAATCTCAAAGGAGTGCAGGTACTACATCAATGGCCATAGTTATTCCCCCATTATTTAGCTTAGACTAATTTTAACTTTATAGGGAACCTGGCTTTTACACTATTCGGACTGTGTGCGGTGGGATTGTGTGTAAATATTTTTCCGTTATCATTTCTGGTTTGAGACTACCATAGTCTCTGGGTCACGTGGACCACGTGCCAGACCCCATTTTGATTTTTGATTGTTGCAGACCACGTGTCTAACCCATCATTTTCATTATTTGAATTGCATTTCTTTTGATACCATTTTTTGTGTTGTTAAGATGACCGTTTTCTTTTAATGTAAATTTGTGAATAAATCAATATTAGGTTAATTAAACCTCTTTAGTATTTTTTGCTCCCTCATTTATTTAATGTTTAAACTGGGAATATTTAAAGAGTAAAACCTAAGTAAGTCTATAGGTGGTAACAGCGAGGAACTTTGCATTAATATATTTGCTTCGAAGGTAAAGATCCTTATCTTTAAACTTTTAAACTACTTTACATCACTGCTCCCATTTTGGATTTTGTCTAACTACATTAACGTAAAATACCTGTCCAGCATCTCATTGGGGTAGCCGGGACGGAGCCGGAACAGAGCCTGAGAATGAGATGACTATAGACCTGACAAAGCTAGAGTAGGCCATAAATTATTGTTAATCCTACGTGTGGAGTTCTTCGGCCTTTGGACAGTAAAATTTCCCTTTTGTATTTAAGAGTGATGGTTTGTGAATTGTGACAGTAAAGTATTAGCAGGGTGTTTGTGCCCCGAGAGTAAGTGCTCATATCCTCCCCTGTTGAACTTTATGTAACTGTTATAATGAGACTTTCCCGGACTAAGTTCCCACTCAGAACACACCATAAAAAATTCTCCACAATATATATATACAATATATATATAATATATAATATATATATATATATATATATATATATATATATATATATAAAATATATATATATATATATATATATATATATATATATATATATATATATATATATATATATATATATAAAATAATATATATATATATATATATATATATATATATATATATATATATATATATATACACACACACACACACACAGTACGGTCCCGAATTATGCGTGTTTGAATTATACAATTCGCCATTTATGCGGTGGCTATTTTTCAAAAATAAATTTTCTGTATCTGTGAAGCTGTTCCAAGTCTGCGAGCCATACACTACAAAATGTATCAAATCTATTGTTTTTTAACTATACAGTATTGGTAGCCCTAAATACGGTAGTTGATACTAAATGTTACAAAACTATATTAACCTTACATCTTGATAATATAATTTCATAATTAATAGCCTATTTAAGGATAAAATTCCACATCAACAATGAAATCAACTTTAACTGTGCGAGTCCAGCTGACAAAATGTAAACAGAATTGTGGTTACGTTCTCGGCAATCTTCATCTTTCTCTAACCTTTCGATAATTTCAATAATAGTGTTAATGATGGTATAAAGCATTATTTTTATTTAGTACAGTATATATAAAAGCTTTATTGTTCTCTTCGGGTGTTCAAGGTTTTCACACGTAGGCTGGGTTCGTTTATCGGCAGTGAATAGCCTAAACTTCGGTAACGAGTCGGCAATATTTTGTCATATTTTAAACAGTATAGATTTTCTTTACAAAAATTTGTTTTGTATAGTACACGATATAACTATAAAAAACCTCTCTCTCTCTCTCTCTCTCTCTCTCTCTCTCTCTCTCTCTCTCTCTCTCTCTCAGAGAGAGAGAGAGAGAGAGAGAGAGAGAGAGAGATTTGATGCCAGAAAATTCTCTCTCTCTCTCTCTCTCTCTCTCTCTCTCTCTCTCTCTCTCTCTCTCTCTCTCTCTCTCTCTCTCTCTGTAAGAAATAAAATTTTACTTCACATATGGAAACCCGAGTTTAAGAATGAAATTAACATGACTACTGTTAGTTGTGGCGATCAATTCCTCGCTTCAGGTGGTACAAGAAACAAAAACAAGGCATTCGATTACAACAGCTAATTCTCTCTCTCTCTCTCTCTCTCTCTCTCTCTCTCTCTCTCTCTCTCTCTTGTTATACAATACTTACATATAGATGAAGAAACCAAAATTGGTTTTCTTAATAAAAAGTGTCAATTAAATACGAAACAAAAAAATTATATGGTGTATACGTTCATTTCAATCGTAGCTTAGATAGAATACGGCATCCGACTTCATCAGCAAACCACTATTTTTTTTTAGGAAACATCATTTTATTCTAGAAAATTGCTACTCTTTAAATAGTTAATTGCACATTAAGAAAACGTGTACTTTTGTTTTTAAATTTCGGGTGTTTTAAAAATAGAGTATTGTTGACTTCTTTTTGTTTTACTTTTGGCTGTGATCGGATCAGCAGATGTCTAGCTGCCGCTCGCAATAATATGTGCGTACGAATACTGTACAGTAACAAAGTATTGTTTATACCATTTCTTAACTTATTCAAACCATCTATACAGTTGATATTACATAAGCACCAATGTGTTATAACCTATCATTTTTTTTAGTACACTTAAAACTCTCTCTCTCTCTCTCTCTCTCTCTCTCTAGGCTACTCTTCACTACCTCTCATTTCTTACCTCTATCTCACTAACAAATGAAATCTTTGTTGCTTCTCAAAGTTTCAGTTATATTGAAAATCAATCATGATTCAATTTTCCTCACTCTCTCCAATCTCGCACCATCTCTGTCACATAGAACTAACGTTACAGCAGTAACCTAATTGATCAATAACTTTAAAGACTGGCCTAGTACTTGCTTCTTCTCTTACTTTTTTTTTTAGATGGTTTCATAATTGACGGGGGTACAAGTTGATTTAAAACTGATGTTAGGAAAAGTATTTTGGATATGGAATGGACAATCATCTTTAGTAACAGTTTAGAATTCTCGTAAATTATCATTCTGTCATAAGCGGCAGTTTGTTATGGTTGATTAAACGCAAAAAAAAAAAAGAAAAAAATATAGTTTCCTGCTTTGCTACGTATGTAGGAATTTATATAGATAGTAAATAATATTTGTAATAACATATTTACTAAAAGCTTTTAATATCATTATTTATCACTTTAATAATGCGTGTTTAATGCCTTCGTTTGTTTATTATGATCGAAGATGGAGCGTACAGTAAACGAATGGAAGGTTTCCGTTTCAGGTGGCGCCTTTAAGAAAAACATTATATAAATGGTATTCATTTCATTTATTTGGAAGTTCTAAGAAAAAAAAAGTAGAACATTGGTAATAACAAAATCAACATATAACCAATACTTGGTAAGATTGCTGTCGATGCAAAAACTAACCTATACACAGATGTGTAAATGCGTCTGTTTCTTTGTTATGATCAGAGATAAACGTAAACAAAACATTGGTTGTCGTTTTTTATTGTGCTTTTTGGCGTGTTACCCTGGACAGGTATGATGGGTCGTGCGCGACCCCTACATCATGTTCAAAACCTGTTTTTTCCCCATAAATCATCAGCTGTCTCGAATATGGAAGTGATCGACCTGCAAGGGGTGACTAGTCTACATGCCATTGTCTGCTTTAGGACTGATTTTCGTCTAACTTCCCTCCTTCCCCGTTTTTTTACCCCCCCCCCCCAGGGGTCGACCTCGACCCTGAAATACCTTTATAGGTGTAAGTGATTAAACAGCAAAGTTATTACATAATTATAAATTGTCGAACAGTGTTGATACTTGTTTGGTTCTTTAAAGTTGGAAAGTGTGGGTGGATGGTGTGTCTACCACTTGCATGACATTGGTTTTGGCTTAGATGCCATATATTGCCATGAGGTCCATTTTCCCTCAAATGCTAATTTCTGATTTTTTTTTTATTTTTTGCAAATTTCTGATTTTTTTCTATTTATTTTGAATTTATCTTCAATAATGGCCAGCAGGCAGTATTCCCTCGGCATGGATGTCATCAACACACTTCTAATGGAGTTAAAAAGAGATGTTGATGATAATATGGAGCTTGCAACCTCATGTGTTTGATATTTATTTCTCTGATAATTTCTCCTTCGTATTTGTCAATATTTTTCTTATGTGTATTAGGTACTTGAAATTGATTTATATAGTTTTATTATTATTATTATTATTATTATTATTATTATTATTATTATTATTATTATCATCATTATTATAGATCATAGTTTATGTATATATAATTTGATATTATTTTACTTTTTATTGGTCAGCAGTTTCTTATTTAGATTTCATTTTACTTTGATTGGCTACCGATTTGCTATTTGATATCCTTTTACTTTTATTAGTTACTAATTCTATTTTCTCTTGCTGTAAGTATGGTATCAATTTTGTGTTGGTCACATCAAGCTTCCTGAAAGGACTCACTGTCATAGCTGCCCACCTAAGACTGACTACATGACAAACACCACTTGTTTGAGGAGCAGGAAGCCTGTTTGTCTATAGCTTCAAACTGTCTTGTATCTGAACTGTACCTGATAGTTATAGCTAGGTTAAATCATGAAACTTTCTTTTTTTACTACTTGTTTGTATAAATACGGAAATTTTAATCTTTACAAAATAGATATCACCCATTTTTTATCTAAAATTTATTTCAAAGAATTTCAATTTTATATAATAAAAATAATTGTCAAACATCCAGAAAGCCATCATATCAGTTTTATTTCAATCCACTAATAATTAGATAGATAAATAACACCTTGAAATTTACATACCTATTCTTCACTTCAAGTGGTAGATTGGGCTGTAAGAGTTGTTGCGGTCTGCGGCCATTTTGTTGACATACCCGAAAGGTAAGTTGGCATATCTCTATATATTCTTGTTCTGTATAGAATTCGTTATATTGAGGTATATATTAATGCATAAATATCATATTTTATAGGAGATACAATGATTTTCATAAGAAATTTACATTGTGAAACTAGGCCGTCAAAAAATGACCTTTAGATTTCGCCCCTGATATAACAGTAAATTACATCTTAGTGCACATTTTATTATGTATTTCTGTTCTAGGATAATATGAGTTTATTCTATAAAAAAAAAATTAGCCTCTTCCTATTTCATTTGGGTACCCAAAAAAATTCATGAAATTTGGACATTTTTTTTTGGCCAAAAATGTTACCCTTTTTTTCTCATTTCAGATCTTGACTTCTATGGGTCCAACTCATTTCCAGCAATTACACGCTGTTGCTTTGCCATCTAAGAAGGTGTCCCTCAAGGGATTTGTGTGTATATGTATATTTCTATTTTTTGTGAATATTTACGCCGTCTTTTTTTGTATACTTAAATTTTTAATATATTTTCAATAAATAGTTATTTTGTAGATGGGTATCATTTATATTTTCAGTAGTTTTTAACATTCTTTGAAGTATTTTTAGCAAGTCAAACAATACAGATTGATGCATAACTAAATTTTTCCTGAATTGTTTTTGGAGTCGGGGTCGCGCGCGACCGAGTATACCCCTAAAGGGGTGTCCGAGTAGTGTACCTATCCAGGGTTAAGAAAAGCATTATATAAAAACGCCTTTATTTTGATTATTCTGGATTTTCAATGATACAACAAAAGCTAGTCTATACAGTGATGGTTTTGCTATTCACCAGTTGTCTTATACAATAGATATGACAAACATTAAAACTTGTCTGTATTTTGGGTTGTGTTATAACGGGAAATATACGGTGTTTACACCCATCCTGGTTGTAATTTTAACCTTTTTTCAAGTTATTAGAA
>NC_090732.1:70688437-70723437 GCF_036898095.1 Palaemon carinicauda
TAAAGCATGACAAGGCGCAAGCCATCCTCCTGAAAACCTTGAAAGGAGCGGGGTACACCAACTCCAAAGTCTCAGCACTGAGCAAGAGACACCCCACCTTTCTTGCTTCTTCCTCCATCTCTTTCCCCTTTTCGGAGAAAGCACTAGACTTTGCCATCAAGGCAGTCGACGAGGGCAAACCCTGCCTAACCCTCTAGCACTGCATATCTGCGAGGAGAAGACGAAGGATGTCCACCTAACCTTCTCCGTCTCTAAGTTGGATTCAGAGATAGCAGGCCAGCAGTTCAATGAGAACCTTCCAAAGTTGCCAGACATTCTTTTGAGGGAACAGGAGACAAAGAGACTTGCAGCCTCCCTTTCTCATCAGAACTGCCTGGAAATGAGTGCAGGTCTACAGAACGCCCCAGAAATGTTCACCTTCCTGGCTAAGTCTCACATGGGGACCCTTGTGAAAGGCTTATATACTTTCCTCAGAGCAAGGAGAGCCTGCAGAGAGTTTGTTTTGGCCTCAGCGACCATAAGACATGAACCCAGGAAGCTGATTACCTCGAGCATCAGGGGTAAAGACCTTTTCCCACAGGGACTGGTCAAAGAGATCATAGCCGGAGCAGCCACGGAGAACAGGAACCTTCTCCAAAAGTGGGGCATGAACTCAAAGAGGAAATCTTCTTCGGACGGAGGTCCCCAGCCTAAGAATAAAAAGGCAAGGAGGCCATGCAGATCTGCACAACTTCCTGCCGCGACTATGACCACGATGCCTCAGACCACCTTCGAGGTGGTCCCTCAACAACTGGTAGCCCAGTCGCCAGTGTTTAACCCTAACTTTGAGAGGCAGTTGACTTCCTTTCGCCCTAGTCAGAAAGGAAAAGGCCCAAAGAGAAGTTCTTCCGGAGGTAACTTCTCTCGGGGAGAGGAGGACATGGTCGTGGAAAAAAATCCGCAGGACCCCCCATGCAATGAGGGGCTCCAGGTAGGAGGCAGACTGTATCACTTTCGGAATCGCTGGACCTTCGATCTCTGGGCCCACAGCTTAATCACAAATGGACTCGGGTGGATATGGAACAGAACTCCACCCCATTTTGCAGAATTCTTCCAACACTCAACCCCCTCGTTAGAAGAATATACCTCAGAATTCTTGAACAAGAAGGTAGTAAGGAAAGTCCATCAAATTCCAGGGCAGGCTATTTTGTGTTCCCAAGGAAGACTAAGACAAACTCAGAGTCATTCTAGACTTGTCTCCACTCAACTAGTTCATCGAGAACAACAAGTTCCGGATGCTTACTTTGCAACACATAAGGACCCTTCTACCAAAAGGGGTGTACACAGTCTCAATAGACCTAGCAGATGCTTACTGGCATCTTCCAGTGAGTCGCCCTTTCTCCTCCTACCTAGGATTCAAGCTACAGAAGAAGAAGTTTGTCTTCAATGCAATGCCCTTCGGACTGAACACCCCCACAAGGATATTCACGAAGCTAGCAGACACAATCGTCCAGCAGCTACGCTCCGAAGTAGTTCAAGTGATAGCATATCTAGACGATTGGCTGGTATGGGCAGCATCCAAGACTACTTGTCTGCAGGCAGCCAACAAGGTGATCCAGTTCCTGGAACACCTGGGCTTCAAGATCAATCGCAAGAAGTCTCGCCTTTCTCCAGCTCAGAAGTTCCAATGGCTAGGAATCCAATGGGATTTAAAGTCACACCACCTCTCCATTCCATCCAAGAAGAGGAGAGAGATAGCGTGATCTGTCAGGAGACTAATCCGTCACAAGAGGATTTCAAGACGCCAACAGGAAAGAGTATTGGGCTCTCTCCAGTTCGCAGCAGTGACAGACCGGGTGCTAAAAGCACATCTAAAAGATGCGTCAGGAGTCTGGAGAAGATACGCATCAAACACCCGAAGAGATCAACTAAGGTTGACCACAACCCTGTTGCGCACGTAGTTAAAGCCGTGGTCAACAGCCAAGAGCGTAGTACGGACACTTGCCCTGCAACCACCACAACCATCAGTGATGATTCACACGGAGGCCTCCTTGGAAGGATTGGGAGGCCATTCTCACGAGAGAAAAGTGTAAGGGAACTGGTCGCACCAGTTAAAAACCTTTCATATCAAACTGTTGGAAGCTTTGGCAGTTTTCCTGACGTTTTAGAAACTATCCCCTCGCATGCAATCCACATCAGATTGGTCCTGGACAACGAAGTGATAGTAAAATGTATAAATCGACAAGGCTGGAGAACGCCTCACATCAACCATGTGATATTAGCCATCTTCTACCTGGCAAGGAAGAAGGGATGGCTGTGTCAGGAGTTCACCTACAAAGGTTCCGCAACATGACGGCGGACGCTCTATCCAGGCGAAAGCCCATAAAGACAGAATGGTCCCTAGACGCAGACTCATTCTCCTTCATCTCGGAAAAAGTCACAAAACTGCAAATTGACCTCTTCACAACGAGCGACAACACGAATCTACCTCATTACGTAGCCCCTTATATGGACCCTCAAGCAGAGGCGATGGATGCCATGTCCCTCGATTGGAACAGGTGGAATCGCATTTACCTGTTTCCACCAACCAATCTCCTGCTAAAATTCCTCGACAAGCTAAGATCCTTCAGAGGGACAGCAGCAGTAGTGGCCCCCAAGTGGCCCAAAAGCAATTGGTTCCCTCTAGTTCAAGTTTTTCCTCTGCCGGATCCAGTATTATCTCAACTGGTCCAGAAGTCGACTGTCTACGCTTCATCGTCAAGAACCAACAACCTACATCACATGATTTTCTTGTCCTAGCGGCGAAAAAAAAAATGGAATCTCGAAGGATAAAGTTGACTTCATCGAAGAGTATAAGTCAAGTTCGACTAGGAGATAATATGAATCGTCATGGAAGAAATGGGTTTCCTTTGTGAAAACTAGGAAACCGACAGAAATATCGATAGATTTCTCTCTCGCATTCTTCATATACCTACACGAACAAGCCCTGGCTTCTACTACGATTACCTCGTGTAAGTCGGCCCTGGCTAGACCATTTCTGTACGCATTTGAAGTGGACCTCTCTAGTGAAATCTTTAATAAGATCCAAAAAGGATGCGCTAGACTCAAGCCAGCAACCCCACCAAAGCCCATCACGTGGTCTTTGGACATAATCTTGCACTATGCTTCGAACCTAAACAATGAGGATTGTACTCTAAAGGATCTAACATAGAAAGTCATTTTTCTGTTTGCAATAGCCTCAGGGGCTAGAGTTAGTAAAATAGTGGCCTTATCCATTAACGAAGGCCATATTCAGTGCCTAGACACACGAGAACTGAACCTCTTTCCTGATCCTGCATTTCTTGCCAAGAATGTACTACTAAGAGGTGGGGTCCTTGGAGATTCTGCCCACTGAAGAAAGATGCCTCTCTGTGCCCAGTAGTGTCTTAAGGTCTATCTTCGAAGAACTTCAGACTTTAAGGGAGGACAGCTCTCCAAAGGTGAAACTTCAGGATCAAACCTATCCCTAAGACAACTGAGAACGAAGCTCACCTACTTTATTCGCAGAGCGGATCCTGACAGTATACCCGCAGGTCACGATCCGAGGAAAGTTGCTTCTTCGTTAAACTTCTTTCAACATATGGACTTTGAAAGACTCCGCTCATACACTGGGTGGAGATCATCCAGGGTCTTCTACAAACACTATGCGAAGCAAGTACATGAAATAAAACATTTTGTGGTGGCGGCGGGTAGTGTCATTAAACTCGTCGTCGAGTGCTGCGATGAACAGTTGACTGTTTTGGGACTTTACAGTGCATTGGGTGCATAGGTATACTTACCTTCTAGTGCAAATCACAATGATGATTATCATACTGTTCCATATAGGTGCATATCTGACCAATAACACCAGTGCCAAGTGAACGTTTGCGTCACAGTGTTTATGCATTTCCAAAAATCTGAACATGTCGGACAGATTTGGTTTCACATCTCAATTGGGTGGCATTATTCTGATAATGAAATTATATATTTTTTCTACAGGAGAAAATATGGACCCTGATGTGTTTTAATGCTGGATAAGATTCATACTCTATTGTAACTACATTTGATAATTTAGTTGCAAAATAAAAATACAAAAACATATTTGCGCCTTATTACTGCTACCTCAGTTACTGACAAATAAAACATGCTAGAGTTTCAGTTAACCCCTATAAGGGCCTACAACTTGAAATCAAAACACAGATTTCCATGGAAAGTAAAAAGTAAGCTCTAAAGTTTTTCCTTCTGTTCCTACGGAAATACAAACCTTGAATCCTTATAGTTAATGTCGACACTTTCCCTGCAGGGGGCAGGAAGCACTAAACCAGCTCCAGGCTTAGTGGAAAGGTCAGTTACCTGGAATTTCACATACAGGTCTAGTAGACCAGATAAGGAAATTTATTCAAGGTAGAAGGCACATACACAAACCCACAGCTATAGTAATTTCAAGTTAATTCTCTGGTATGCTTCCATCAGAACGACATGGCCCGAGCCCAAAAAAACGGATTTTGAGCCCAGTGAAAAATAACAAATTTGTAAGTAATTTGTATTTTTCCTAGTATACAAACCTGGAATGTTTGGAAGATTGAAAGACGTGCACGTATTTAGGGGTATGGCTAATGGTATGTCTGATCATTTTTTGGTGGAAGGAAAATTAGTTGTAGCAAAAGAGTGGGGGAATAGAATAGGTGGATGTAAAAGGGAGCTAATGAGGGTTGAAGAGCTAATAAAACCGGGGGTAAAAAGTAAATATCAAGAAAAGTTGAAAATGGCATATGACGGAGTGAAAGTAAGAGAAACTGGTAATTTAGAGGAGGAGTGGAAGTTAGTAAAAGAAAATTTTGTTGGGATTGCAAGTGATGTGTGTGGCAAGAAGTTTGTTGGAGGGAGCATGAGGAAGGGCAGTGAATGGTGGAATGAAGGAGTGAAAATAAAAGTGGAAGAGAAAAAGAGGGCTTTTGAAGAATGGCTGCAGAGTAATAGTGTAGAGAAGTATGAAAAATATAAAGAGAGAAAAATGTGTAAGTAAAGCGCAAGGTAAGTGAGGCAAAGAGGGCAGCTGACCTGAGGTGGGGTCAGCAATTGGGTCATTCATATGAAGAGAATAAGAAGTTTTGGAAAGAAGTGAATAGAGTAAAGCCTACCTGACATTTGCGCGCATTTTTGCCACGCACTGGCACGCATTGATGCGTGGCACGCACTGGTGTTTTTCCCGCACTGTTCACGACCAGTTCACTCCAGTTCGCGCATCGTTCACGACAAGTTCACGCGACGTTCATGCCATGGCACGAATTGGCACTCCTACGTCACGAAAAGTTCACGACACGTTCACGCGAGTTCGCGCATCATTCGGCATCGTTCACGCCAGTTCACGAATTGGCCACTCCATATAAAAACGAGGCTTCTCCAACCCGAGGACATTCTTGGATTGGCTTCGGAAGAGACAACAATGCTTTCTGTCAGAGACACCATTGCATTGAGGAGAAGAAACGTATCTTTTTCGTTTGTATTTTTTGTTGCCCTTTATTTTTGTTTCAATAAGAAAGCATTTGATTTACATATAAATAGCAGACATAAAATATGTACAAGTATTAAGAAAGCATTTTATTTTAACATTAAAAGCAGCAAACATGAAAAGTTTTTAGGCTGTTGATTTTAAGGTAATAGAGAAAAAAAAGTGTGTTGAAATAAGAAATCATTTTATTTTTACATTAAAACAGCAAACAGAAAAAATTTGTTTTGCTCTTCATTTTAAGGTAATAAAGAAGAATAAGTATGTTGATGAAATAAAACATCATTTTATTTTTACATTCAAACAGCAAACTTAAAAATTTCTTGGGTTTATTTTTCAGTTCATTTTTATTTAAAACAAAAGTTTTGGCTCTTGATTGGTAATAGAGGAAAATAAGTGTGTGCATGAAATAAGACATCATTTTATTTTTACATTCAAACAGCAAATATAAACAATTATTAGGTTTATATTTTTCTTTCCTTATCATTAATTTTTTCTTTTACTTTTTGTCTCTTCATTATAAAGTTATAGAAATAGTTTGAAATAAGATATCATTTTTTTTTCACATTAAAACAGCAAATATAAAAATTTATTAGGTTTATTTTTCTTTCCTTTTCATTAATTTTTTCGTTTCCTTTTTGTTTCTCTTCATTATAAAGTTATAGAAATAGTTTGAAATAAGATATCATTTTTTTTCACATTAAAACAGCAAATATAAAAATTTATTAGGTTTATTTTTCTTTCCTTTTCATTAATTTTTTCGTTTCCTTTTTGTTTCTCTTCATTAAAAAGTTATAGAAATAGTTTGAAATAAGATATCATTTTTTTTTCACATTAAAACAGCAAATATAAAAATTTATTAGGTTTATTTTTCTTTCCTTTTCATTAATTTTTTCGTTTCCTTTTTGTTTCTCTTCATTATAAAGTTCACGCCACTTCCCGCATCGTTCACTCCAGTTCACGCCAGTTCCCGCACTGTTCACTCTAGTTCACTCCAGTTCCCGCATCGTTCACGACTATTTTGTGCGTGCCAATGCGTGCCACAAACTTTAAACATTTCAAAGTTCTGGGCACGCATGGCACGCCAGTTCCAGCACTGTTCACGACATTTTCACGACTCGTTCACGCGAGTTCGCGCATCAATGCGTGCCACGAATGCGTGCAAGTGTCAGGTACCCTTAAGGAAGGCTGGTTGAAGAATTGAAGAGACAGTGAAAGATGGAAATGGAAGGTTGTTAAAAGGAGAGGAGGCAAGGAAAAGGTGGGCGGAGTATTTTGAAAGTTTACTGAATGTTGAGGATAATAGGGAGGCAGATATAATTGCTGTTGCAGGTGTTGAGGTGCCGGTAATGGGAGATGAGAATGAGAGAGAGAGATTACAAGAGAGGAAGTGAGGAGAGCGCTAGATGAAACGAGAGTAGGAAAAGCATCTGGTATGAATGGTGTGAGAGCCGAGATGTTGAAGGAAGGGGGTGTGACTGTACTTGAATGGTTGGTGAGATTGTTTAATATGTGTTTTGTGTTGTCAATGGTACCAGTAGATTGGGTATGTACATATATTGTACCACTATATAAGGGTAAGGGAGATGTGCATGAGTGTTGTAATTTAAGAGGTATTAGTTTGTTAAGCGTAGTTGGAAAAGTGTATGGTAGAGTAATGATTAATAGGATCAAGGATAAAACAGAGAATGCAATCTTAGAGGTACAGAGTGGTTTTAGAAGAGGTAGGGGTTGTATGAATCAGATTTTTACAGTTAGGGAGATATGCGAGAAATATTTAGCAAAAGGTAAGGATGTGTATATTGCGTTTATGGATCTGGAGAAAGGGTATGATAGAGTTGATAGGGAAGCAATGTGGAATGTGATGAGGTTATATGGAGTTAGTGGAAGGTTGTTGCAAGCAGTGTAGATTTTCTACAAAGGTAGTAAAGAATGTGTTACAATAGGAAATGAAGCGAGTGATTGGTTTCCAGTGAAAGTGGGACTGAGGCAGGGATGTGTGATGTCACCGTGGTTGTTTAACTTGTATGTTGATGGAGTGGTGAATGCTCGAGTGCTTGTACGAGGATTAAAACTGGTAGACGAGAATGACCACGAATGGGAGGTAAATCAGTTGTTGTTTGAGGACGATACTGTACTGGGTGCAGACGCAGAAGAGAAGCTTGGCCGATTAGTGACAGAATTTGGAAGGGTGTGTGAGAAAAGGAAGTTGAGAGTTAAGGGGACCATCCGCCATGTCAGCCATTTTTTTTTCTAATGATCCAAATTACACAATTTCTATATATGTTTTAGACAAATATAATACCTTCATCATATAAAAATTTCAAGTCATTTGATCAAAAACTTTTGGATTTATTAGCAAAAATGTTATTTTTATAATAAAATAAATTTTTGAATATACTTACCCGGTGATTATATAAGCTGCAGCTCTGCTGCCCGACAGAAAAACTCTACGCTCAGAATCCGCCAGCGATCGCTATGCAGGTAGGGGGTGTACTTCAACAGCGCCATCTGTCGTGCAGGTACTCAGTACTCAATGTAAACACAGAACTCAATTTTCTCCTCGGTCCACTGGGTCTCTAATGGGGAGGAAGGGAGGGTCCTTTAATATATAATCACTGGGTAAGTATATTCAAAAATTTATTTTATTATAAAAATAACATTTTTCAATATTAAACTTAGCCGGTGATTATATAAGCTGATTCACACCCAGGGGGGTGGGTAGAGACCAGCATTAATTGTTTACATTATTATGAGCTTAGGATTTTGTATTTCATTTTAGCAGTTATTCAAAATAACAAACATAAAATAAATAAGAACCTGGTAAGGAAGTCGACTTGAACAATTACTCTGCCTTTTTTAAGTACGTCTTCCTTACTGAGCCTCGCGATCCTCTTAGGATGCTGAGCGACTCCTAGGAGCTGAAGTATCAAGGGTTGCAACCCATACTACAGGACCTCATCAAAACCTCTAATCTAGGCGCTTCTCAAGAAAAGAATTTGACCACCCGCCAAATCAACCAGGATGCGAAAGGCTTCTTAGCCTTCCGGACAACCCAAAAACAACAATAAACAACATTTCAAGAGAAAGATTAAAAAAGGTTATGGAATTAGGGGAATGTAGTGGTTGAGCCCTCACCCACTACTGCACTCGCTGCTACGAATGGTCCCAGGGTGTAGCAGTTCTCGTAAAGAGACTGGACATCTTTAAGATAAAAAGACGCGAACACTGACTTGCTTCTCCAATAGGTTGCGTCCATTATACTCTGCAGAGATCTATTTTGTTTAAAGGCCACTGAAGTTGCGACAGCTCTAACTTCATGTGTCCTTACCTTCAGCAAAGCATGGTCTTCCTCATTCAGATGGGAATGAGCTTCTCGTATCAACAGTCTGATGTAATAGGAAACTGCATTCTTTGACATAGGCAAAGAAGGTTTCTTAATAGAACACCATAAAGCTTCTGACTGTCCTCGTAAAGGTTTAGTTCGTCTTAAATAGAACTTAAGAGCTCTAACAGGGCATAAGACTCTTTCTAGTTCATTTCCAACCAAATTTGAAAGGCTTGGTATATCGAACGATTTCGGCCAAGGACGAGAAGGTAGCTCGTTTTTGGCTAGAAAACCAAGCTGTAAAGAACATGTAGCCGTTTCAGATGAAAATCCGATGTTCCTGCTGAAGGCGTGAATCTCACTGACTCTTTTAGCTGTTGCTAAGCAAACGAGGAATAGAGTCTTTAAAGTGAGATCTTTAAAGGAGGCTGATTGTAGTGGCTCGAACCTTTCTGACATAAGGAATCTTAGTACCACGTCTAAATTCCAACCCGGTGTAGCCAAACGACGCTCCTTCGAGGTCTCAAAAGACTTAAGGAGGTCCTGTAGATCTTTGTTGTTAGAAAGATCTAAGCCTCTATGACGGAAGACTGCTGCCAACATGCTTCTGTAACCTTTGATAGCGGGAGCTGAAAGAGATCTTTCCTTCCTCAGGTATAATAGGAAGTCAGCTATTTGGGTTACAGAGGTACTGGTCGAGGATACTGATACCGACTTGCACCAGTTTCGGAAGACTTCCCACTTCGACTGGTAGACTCTAAGAGTGGATGTCCTCCTTGCTCTAGCAATCGCCCTGGCTGCCTCCTTCGAAAAGCCTCTAGCTCTAGTGAGTCTTTCGATAGTCTGAAGGCAGTCAGACGAAGAGCGTGGAGGCCTGGGTGTACCTTCTTTACGTGTGGCTGACGTAGAAGGTCCACTCTTAGAGGAAGAGTTCTGGGAACGTCCACCAGCCATTGAAGTACCTCGGTGAACCATTCTCTCGCGGGCCAGAGGGGAGCAACTAACGTCAACCTTGTCCCTTCGTGAGAGGTGAACTTCTGCAGTACCTTGTTGACAATCTTGAACGGGGGGAATGCATAAAGGTCTAGATGGGACCAATCCAGTAGAAAGGCATCTATATGAACTGCTGCTGGGTCCGGGATTGGTGAGCAATACATTGGGAGCCTCTTGGTCATCAAGGTTGCGAAGAGATCTATGGTAGGTTGGCCCCATGTGGCCCATAGTCTCTTGCACACATCCTTGTGTAGGGTCCATTCTGTTGGAATGATTTGACCCTTCCGACTGAGGCAATCCGCCATGACATTCATGTTGCCTTGAATGAACCTCGTTACTAGAGAAAGGTTTAGATCTCTTGACCAGGTGAGGAGGTCCCTTGCGATCTCGTACAACGTCATAGAATGGGTCCCTCCTTGCTTGGAGATGTACGCCAAGGCCGTGGCGTTGTCTGAGTTCACCTCCACCACCTTGCCTTGAAGGAGGGACTTGAAGCTTTTCAAGGCCAGATGAACTGCCAGTAGCTCCTTGCAATTGATATGTAACGTTCTTTGATTCGAGTTCCAAGTTCCCGAGCATTCCCGACCGTCTAATGTCGCACCCCAGCCCGTGTCCGATGCGTCCGAGAAGAGAACGTGGTTGGGGGTCTGAACAGCCAGAGGCAGACCCTCTCTGAGGTTGATGTTGTCCTTCCACCAAGTCAGTGATGACTTCATCTTCTCGGAAATGGGGATCGAGACCGCTTCTAGCGTCTTGTCCTTTTTCCAGTAAACAGCTAGGTGAAATTGAAGGGGACGGAGGTGTAGTCTCCCTAACGAAATGAACTGTTCCAGGGATGAAAGCGTCCCTATCAGACTCATCCACTGTCTGACTGAACATCGTTCCTTCTTTAGCATGTTCTGGATGCATCCTTGGGCTTGACTTGTTCTGGGGGCCGACGGAAAAGCCCGAAAAGCTTGACTGTGAATCTCCATCCCTAAGTACACTATAGTTTGGGATGGGACCAGTTGGGACTTTTCCATATTGACCAGGAGACCCAATTCCTTGGTCAGATCTAGAGTCCACTTTAGATTCTCCAGAGAGCGACGACTGGAAGAAGCTCTTAGAAGCCAGTCGTCCAAATAGAGGGAGGCTCTGATATCCGCTAAATGCAGGAATTTGGCAATATTCCTCATCAGCCTCGTAAAGACAAGAGGAGCTGTGCTTAGGCCAAAGCACAGGGCTTGGAATTGGTAGACAACCTTTTCGTAAACGAATCTCAGCAAAGGTTGGGATTCTGGGTGGATGGGGACGTGAAAGTAAGCGTCCCTTAGGTCTAAAGAGACCATCCAGTCTTCCTTCCTGACCGCTGCTAGAACGGACTTTGTGGTCTCCATGGCGAACGTCTGCTTTGTGACACTGACGTCTAGCACCGGCCTCCACCCTCCTGTCTTCTTTACCACTAAGAAGAGACGGTTGTAGAAGCCCGGGGATTGATGGTCCCGGACTTTGACTACCGCTCCCTTTTCTAGTAAGAGAGACACCTCCTGCTTCAAAGCTAGTCTCTTGTCTTCCTCTCTGTACCTGGGAGATAGGTCGATGGGAGATGTTGCTAGAGGGGGTTTGCGTGCAAACGGGATCTTGTACCCTTCTCTGAGCAACTTCACAGATTGTGCATCTGCGCCCTTTTTCTCCCAGGTCTGCCAGAAGTTCTTGAGTCTGGCTCCCACTGCTGTCTGAAGAAGGTGGCAGTCAGACTCTGCCTTTAAAGGACTTGGTACCTTTCTTCTTCCCACGTCTCCCTTCGGCACGAGCACCTCCTCTGCTGGAGGCTCTGCCACGAAAGGGCGGAATGAATCTGGACGCTGGAGTGTCCATCCTGGGTCTAGACAAGGTAGGCAAAGGGGTGGCTTTGCGGGCAGAGGACGCAACCAAGTCATGGGTATCTTTCTGAATCAAGGAGGCAGCAATCTCCTTTATCAAGTCCTCTGGGAAAAGGCACTTTGAGAGAGGAGCAAACAGAAGTTCCGATCTCTGACACGGTGTTACTCCAGCTGACAGGAAAGAGCAAAGGTTTTCCCGTTTCTTGAGGACCCCGGATACGAACGAAGCCGCAAGCTCACTGGATCCGTCACATATGGCCTTGTCCATGCAGGACATAATGAGCAAGGAAGCTTCCTTGTCAGAAGGGGAGATCTTCCTGCTCAAAGCTCCCAGACACCAGTCCAAAAAGTTAAAGACCTCGAAGGCTCTAAACACTCCTTTCAACAGATGGTCTAAGTCTGAAGGAGACCAACAAATCTTAGAGCGTCTCATAGCTAGCCTGCGGGGAGAGTCTACTAGACTTGAGAAGTCGCCCTGGGCAGAGGCAGGAACTCCCAAGCCGAGAACTTCTCCCGTGGCATACCAGACGCTCGATCTGGAGGAGAGTCTCGCAGGGGGAAACGTAAATGCTGTTTTCCCAAGGTTCTTTTTGGACTGCATCCAATCTCCTAAAACTCGTAAAGCTCTCTTGGACGAGCGGGCGAGGACGAGTTTCATGAAGGCAGGCGCTGATGACTGCGTGCCTAAAGCGAACTCTGACGGAGGAGAGCGTGGAGCCGCAGGCACAAACTGATCAGGAAACATCTCCTTGAACAAAGCAAGAACTTTTCTAATGTCCAAGGAGGGTTGCGTGGTCTTGGGTTCGTCGATGTCCGTATGCGGGTCGTCAATGTGTGCAGCGTCGTCATCATCAGAGAGTCCATCATCTGAAAACTGAGGAGGAAGCGGCAAAGGAGTAGGAATCGGCTGGTCAGCTGAGTCCGGCAGCACGGGTGCACGCGTGACTGAACCGGACGCAACGTCATGGAACTGTTGCCCAGTCTGTGAACTGGCAACAACCATAGCAGCGCGGGGACGCATAGCGTCTACTCCAGACTGTCTAGTCTGCTGTGGGCGAGTAGAGGTAACCACACTGGGTTGCGGAGGTTGACGCACCGCGTCAAAACAAAACAACTTAGGTTGTTGTTGTACCTCGCGAACGTCAACGGAAGGTTCCGTGCGTCGCTGAACGTCAACATGCGGCTGGCAGGGTACACTGGAACGCATGGGTGGCGGGACTCTCACAGCTGGAATGCGGGAGAAGGTAGCCTCAGCGTCCACCGGACGCACAACCGTGGTTGGTTGTAGGCTAGAGGTTGGTGCAGCGTCAACCTTCTCCGCACGAAAGTCCTGCATCAATGACGTTAACTGTGACTGCATGGTCTGCAGCAAAGACCACTTAGGGTCTACAGGAGCAGGTGCGGCAACAGACGGTGTTACTGCCTGATGCGGTACCGCTTTGCCTCTCTTAGGAGGTGAGCAGTCGTCGGAAGACTGCAGCGAGTCCGAACTGACCCAGTGGCTACAACTGGGCCGTTGGACTTGCGCGGAAGGGACCGACTTGCGCTTAAGAGGCCGCGAGACCTTGGTCCATGGTTTCTTATGAGAAACCTCTTCCGCAGACGAGGAATAAATGGGCTCTTTCGTCTTCGTGTGGGTGGGGCGATCTTGGGTAGATACGCCCGAAACCACGGAGGGAACGTCTGTTCGCTGATTAAAGCCTCTCGAACCCTTTGGTCGTACGACATTGCTTCTCCCCTGGGCTTGGGAGCTTGCAAGAGGTCCCGGACTGGGAGGACGACAGGCACGAACAGACGAACCCTCAAGCGCAACACTATCCACAACACTACCACTCACTTTATCACTACCCACTGCACTCTTGCACTTCAGCTCCTTGACGTCTGCCATGAGCTGGTTACGGTCACTAGCCAAGGACTCGACTCTCTCACCCAGAGCCTGAATGGCACGCATCATATCTGCCATCGAAGGTTGTTGAGTGCTAGAAGGGGGATCAGGAGCAACCACTACAGGGGAAGGAATAGGTTGTGGGGCATGAGGAGAGGAAAATTCAACGGAGCGAGATGAACTTCTCCTGACTCTATCTCTCTCTAGCCTACGTGTATATTTCTGGAATTCGAGAAAATCGAATTCCGAAAGCCCAACGCATTCCTCACATCGATCTTCCAATTGACAGGTTTTATCCCGACAATTGGAACAAACGGTATGAGGATCGATAGAGGCCTTCGGAAGACGCCTTGAACAGTCCCTAGCATTACACTTTCTGAATTTAGGGACTTGAGAAGGGTCAGCCATTTTGAAGTAGTCAAAGGGGAATTCAAAAAACTATCCAAGTCGTCAACAAATAATCCGATATCAACAAAAGAATGCAAGGATTTATTGAAGATAACGTCTGCAAAGCGAAAGCTCAAAACTAGAAATGTGTACTTCACCAAAATATGTGAAAACCAATCCAGTAAGCAACAGCGAATTTAAGAGGTCTTGCCGGTGGCACGACAGAGAGAAAATTGAGTTCTGTTGTTTACATTGAGTACTGAGTACCTGCACGACAGATGGCGCTGTTGAAGTACACCCCCTACCTGCATAGCGATCGCTGGCGGATTTTGAGCGTAGAGTTTTTCTGTCGAGCAGCAGAGCTGCAGCTTATATAATCACCAGCTAAGTTTAATATTGAAAAATCATGATTTAAAAAAAATATTTAGGTACATTTTTCCCCACTACTATAATACCAATTGTATTGAAACTTATACCACAAAAACTACTCTAACAACCGAACAATTCTGTCAGATAGAATTTTGATTTTCGTTTCTGTTTTTTTTTTTTAATGAATTTTTATTTTTCTTCCTCGTCTAGACGGAAAATAATCGTGAAAAAAAATGTAAAAAGAAAATAAAAATTTTGTCTGACAGAATTGTGGGATTTTTATTCTTCTTTTCAACGATATCTTTTTCTCTAATATCGAACAACAATTAAGTGAGAAAAATGTACCTAAGTGGGAATAAGTATGTTTTTGAGTTATGAGCTCCCAGAGATTTGCAGCAAACTTTCACTTCTTTTCTAAAAGAAATCAAGATAATATTATTATGATAACTTTTATTGTTTATTCCTACATAAATGCACCCTAAACGAGGTATTTGAACCCTCAGTTTACTATTCCTATGTTATGAGTTGCCAGGGATCTCTAATTGTTGCCAGTATTTTAGTTAGCAGGTTTCACCTTTGTACTCTTATCCATGTTTCCCTCTTTCTTGGTTCTTTTTTCTTGTTCTCCACTTACTTTTTGTTCTTTCTATCACCTTATGTAACATTGGCATTGCTATAAAATTCCAGAGGACGTTGTGAGAGCACAATCAACATACGAACTTCAGGTAAATAAACACATGCAATATAATTTCTATATGTCTTTGGAAACTTTGCTGATGTTTTCGTAGCTGGTAGTTTTCATTCACCTACCCTCTACCAATGCCTTTCATTTCTGCCAGAAGTACGAGATTTCGAAACATGAGAGAGAGAGAGAGAGAGAGAGAGAGAGAGAGAGAGAGAGAGAGAGAGAGAGAGAGAGAGAGAAACTGCGCATCAGTCAAACTTAGTCATACAGACGACGCCATAAGGATGACGTCATCATTTAAAGACCGCTATATCTTCATTGTTTGAAAAAATTATTGACTATTTGTTCTTTCTATAACCTTAGGTAACATTGGCCTTGCTATAATGCTCCTGAGGGCGTTGTGGAAACACAATGTACATACGAACTTCAAGTAAACAAACGCATACATTATAATTTCTATACATCTTTGGAAACTTTGGCTTCTGTTATTGTAGGAGTAGATTTCATTCATCTACACTCTACCACTGCCTTCCATTTCTGCCAGACGTACGATAGCTCGAAATATAAGTGAAAAATCGCTATAGATATGCAAAATTAACACACAAAGACGATTTTGTCAAACTCAGTCATGCAGACGACACAGTAAGGATGACGTCCTCATTTAAAAACCTCTATATCTTCGTTATTTGTAAAAATAATTGGCTGAAACTTCTGGGGAGTATGTACGACATGTTTACGCATACATAGAAGCAATAAAACGATTTTCAATTTCTGAAAGTTGTTATGTTAATACCCCATGGCGGACGGTCCCCTTAATGTGGGTATGAGTAATGTTATGAGATGTACGAGAAGGGAAGTTGGTGCGAGGTTGAATGTCATGTTGAATGGAGAGTTACTTGAGGAGGTGGATCAGTTTAAGTACTTGGGGTCTGTTGTTGCAGCAAATGGTGGAGTGGAAGCAGATGTATGTCAGAGAGTGAATGAAGGATGCAAAGTGTTGGGGGCAGTTAAGGGAGTAGTAAAAAAAATAGAGGGTTGGGCATGAATGTAGAGAGAGTTCTGTATGAGAAAGTGATTATACCAACTGTGATGTATGGATCGGAGTTGTGGGGAATGAAAGTGACGGAGACAAAAATTGAATGTGTTTGAGATGAAGTGGCTAAGTAGTGTGGCTGGTGTATCTTGAGTAGATAGGGTTAGGAACGAAGTAGTGAGGGTGAGAACGGGTGTAAGAAATGAGTTAGCAGCTAGAGTGGATATGAATGTGTTGAGGTGGTTTGGCCATGTTGAGAGAAGGGAAAATGGCTGTCTGTTAAAGAAGGTGATGAATGCAAGAGCTGATGGGCGAAGTACAAGATGAAGGCCAAGGTTTGGGTGGATGGATGGTGTGAAGAAAGCTCTGGGTGATAGGAGGATAGATGTGAGAGGCAAGAGAGCGTGCTAGAAATAGGAATGAATGGTGAGCAATTGTGACGCAGTTCCGGTAGGCCCTGCTGCTTCCTCCGGTGCCTTGGATGACCGCGGAGGTAGCAGCAGTAGGGGATTCAGCATTGTGAAGCTTCATCTGTGGTGGATAAAGTGGGAGGGTGGGCTTTGCCACCCTAGCAGTACCAGCCGAATTCGGTTGAGTTCTTTGTCAGGCTGGGAGGAACACAGAGAGGAGACATCCCCTTTTTTGTTTCATTTGTTTCATGTCAGCCCACCCCAATTTTTATGTATGTATGTATGTACAAACCTGGAACTATTTATAGGGTATACTTTCGGCATACCTGAAAGACGACCCATGACAATTTTATTGAGGGATAACTACCCCATCGGCTAGTTAGTGGATGGGGGGTGGGGTAGACTGGCTACCCCGCTCACTCACACCTCTCGGCTGAGTAACGGCTTTGCTTTATGGCAGGACTTCTCGGGGGACAGGGTGGCAGGCCAATTTGTATAAATACCTCCAGTTTTGTATACTGTACTAGGAAAAATACAAATTACTTACAAATTTGTTATTTGTTCCGGCGTAGATACAAATCCTCCGCTATTTATAGGGTGACTTACTCTTAGGAGGGAGGAAGTCCTCACCAACTGGCCTTGGTCATGACCCGGAGTCCTCTCTATTTCGATCTGTGATCCATAGTAGACGGGACCCTACCCTCGCTAAAATCAAGTGCCGATATGAGGTAATGCACTGATAGCGGCCTGCAGAAGCTTGTGTGTGAGTGGAACTTATAGTGTGGCTTGTCTTTAACATAAGGACTCGAGTACAAAACCTATTGTTCTTAAAGACTTACCCAATACCCTCCCTCAAAAACATATTGGGGACGTAACAAAGTATTCTTCTATGCTTAGGAGGCACAAGGGAAATGAGTCTAACCTGCAGCGAGGCGAGGTCAGCTATGCTGAGGCTTGCGGAGCTGTTTTCCCCAGAGGGGAGAAGGTGAAAGGAAGAAAGGAGCCAGTCATTCTTACTTATTCACCCCAGACTAATCCGGGTAGCCTCAACCCTATGCTACTTGTCCATCAAGGAGCCTAAGGTGTTTAGACCATTTGTTGTGCGACCACCACAACCCCGATGGAAAAGGTTTGCATGTTCTTGTGGGTTACGTCTTTGCAGGTAGTGGGTCGTGAAGGTCGATTGACGCTTCCACATGCCCACTTGAAGTATCTGCGCCACAGAGTAGTTTCTTCAAGGCCAGGGACGTAGCAACGCCACTGACGTTACGAGCTCTGGGTCTTAGGATGGAGGAGAGTCTGGATTAAGAGTAACATCAATTGCCTTCCGATCCTAGAGGGGGAGGAAATACTTGAGGTCCTCCTCTTGACCTTCCCCGTGCTGGTCAACAGTGCCGACACATGGGGGCGAGCTGGTATCGTTCTTTTAAGGTAACCCCACAGACTCCTCACTGGGTAAAACCCCAGTTGATGGGTTTTCGGTTACCGAACGAAAACTTTATTCAAAATGGGCTGCACCTAGGGTACAGCACACTCGGATTTTGAGTCTTGGCAATCCACTCAGGGACGCCGCTGAGGATTACTTCTCCCCGTTTCCTAGAGTAGGAGACATCAGAAGATGGATCATACATCACACTAACTCTCTTGGTCAAAAGCCCAGGTGAGTAGAAAGGCCGACTTCCGTGTAAGGAAGCGATCTACTGCCGTGCATAAAGGTTCGTAGAGAGGGGCCTTCAGAGACTGAAGGACCCGAACCGCGTTCCCAGGAGGAGGTTGAAATCCGACGGAGGACAAGTTATCTCACACTTGTATAAGTAAAGGCATCGATGGGAGAGAATCCCCTTCCACGACATCAGTCACAAAGGACCGAAAACTTCACCTGGAAGACCGACTCTGAAAAGTGTCTGAGATGCCTAGACATCTTATCCGTAACTTGTTGCGAAAGGCCTCTCTGAGAGGGGTGGTGTTGGATCGTCCCAGGTGTGAAGTCGAAGCTAAACTACGGCTTAGGAAAGTGTTAGCATGTGGCTGCTTGGAAGATCGTGCCGTGGAGGAAGATCCCTCGGAACTCCATCAGGAGCCGAGAAGGTCCAGGAATCATTCTGCGGGTTGCCATAGCGAAGCTATTGGAACTCTGTCAGGGGCTGCTGAAGGTCCGGGAACCATTCTGTGGGATGCCGTAGTGAAGCTATTGGAGTCATTGATAAGATCTTGCTTATCCTGACTTGGCTAAGGACTTTTTCACCAGACCGAATGGGGAGAAAAAAAAAACACCTCTAGGCCGCCCCACCGATCTTGGAATACATCTTGTTTGAGCGCCTGGGGAACAGTCGAGTGGGAGCCTGAAGATCAGGGCCGCTGCGAGCATAACCACAGTCGGGGACCTCACAAAGTTAAGACTTTGTTGGATACAAGATGATTCCAAGACACTAGGAGCCCACTATCTGGGTGGTTTTGCAAGCACATTCCTGTACCAGGGATGACGCGAGCAGAAGGGGGCAACTAGTTGTCCTCTGTCCATCTGAGGCTTCGTACTGTTAGACGGTTCTCTAAGAGAAGTGAATGCTGGTACCTTTCTGAATCGGGCCAACGGACGAGGATGGAATGGTGCGGCATATGCGGCCCCCCCCCCCCTATCCCCTCTCTTTTGATGCATTAGACAGCATCAGATCCAGAGGAAAGACGAGAAGACAGGCCTTTTTGCAGAAGCTCTCGTCTGCCACCCATCATTCGTGGATTGTCCAGCGGGTGGGGGGGGTGCATAGCAATAAACACATCTCGAGATGATGTCGAGACGTGTAACTAATTACACGTTCTTGCAACGAAGGGGAATAGCCTGTTCTCCCTCCAACTGCCACTAATCCAGTGTGGTTGGCCGAATAAGACAGATACCAAACGGTAAACCAGTTAATCAGTACAGCTTATGTTATAATAGCGAATCTCCATAGAGATCGCTTTCCGGACAAGAATCTGTACAGTAATCACTGAACGCATCCAACCAAACCCAAGAGGGGATTGAGACGTATCTTCAATCTATTGTTGGGTGGTAAAGAGCATAAGTCTACTACGGAGTGAGCATAAGTCTACTACGGAGTAGTAACACCGAACTTTGAGCATGACAAGCATACATGCGTAGTTCGACTTAAAAGTCGTGTCCGGAACTCAGTTGGAGAACGTTGAAAACGTTCGTAACGGGGGTTTCTCCTTCTTAGGACAAAAAACCTTCGTACTTCTCCGTCTCCGATCGGTAAACTAACATTTATATAAAATGTTCCCTACAAGGGAACATATATGCTAATGTGAAGTTTCCAGCCAAAGCCTTTGTTGGAGACTAAGACTTCCGATCGTGGGATAGGAAAAAATGCCTACAAGGAGGCAGAACGTAAATGCCGTATGTCTGGTTACAGGAAAGTAGCCAAGTAATGTACTGAATAGCATGGTTTCAGTTAGGGATATAAATATACGTACAATTTAATAGAACGGAGTTCTAATTGCAAGATGTACATAGCCCTTATTGGCAGAAAGATCGCTTGCATGCAGATATATACTTGTCCATTTGCGCTAGTGCATGCGTATTCTCTGCCTCCGGGAAACGTTTGCAACGAATAGGGTTGCTGGAATAATGAATGTGCAACGAATCGCAACATTATTGCCGAAGGAATTTTGATCGTTGACTAACTGTAATATTTTCTTGAATGAGAGCGAACATGTTCTCAAACAAAATATACAGTTATAGAAGCAATCGTTTCCCCTTTGGTTTACCCCTCCTCTTTATGTGATCTATCTGGATTTTGCAAAAGCCTTTGACATGGTAGACCATAATATATTAGTGAACCCTCGCTACTTCGCGGTTCGACCATCGCGGATTCACCACTTCGCGGATTTTTTCCATAACCCATATATATACAGTAATATATATATATATATATATATATATATATATATATATATATATATATATATATATATATATGTATGCATGTATTTATGTATATATGTATGTATGTATATATGTAGGTATGTATATGTGTATACATATAAATATATATATATATATATATATATATATATATATATATATACATATATATATATATATATATATATATATATATATATATATATATATATATATATATATATATATATATACACATATATATATATATATATATATATAAATATATATATATATATAATATATATAATATATATATATATATATATATATATATATGTGTATATATATATACACACACATATATATATATATATATATATATATATATATATATATATATCTAAAGTAGGAAGATGTGATGTAGTTCTAAGGGAAAAGTATGGGAAATATGTCTGGGTAATAAGCAAAGCTCTACCTCCAGTTTGTTTCTTCATTATGATCAGAGATAAACGTAAACAAAACATTGGTTGCCATTTTTTATCGTGCTTTTTAGCGTGTTTAGGAAACGCATGATATAAAATCGCCTTTAATATTTGTGCCTGTTTTAGTTTAGGGTACTGTAGTACATGCATTAAGTGTTCTGTACATTAAAGGGTAGTTTGTTAACAGTACTACGTACAAGGGAAGGTTTTAAAAGTCTGAATATACATGTTGAATAAATAGGTAAATATGGTGTCACTACTTCGCGGATTTTCACCTATCGCGGCCGGGTCTGGAACCTATCTACCGCGATAAACGAGGGTTCACTGTATAGAAAAAAATGAGAAATCATAATATTGTGGGAAAGATAGGAAAATGGGTAAAAGAATTCCTGCAAAACAGAAAACAGATAGTGGTTGCTGTGATAATATCAATTGGTCCTAGGTGTTTCTTACTGTCAACATTTGAGTATTTCTTTATATTGTTTTGTTTATTCTTTTATTTTTCTTATGTTAATGTTTTATAGCATGATTATCATAAGTTATGTGCTTGTGTTAACGTGTGCATTTATGTTGTTATTCACTGTATAGAAAAAAATGAGAAATCATAATATTGTGGGAAAGATAGGAAAATGGGTAAAAGAATTCCTGCAAAACAGAAAACAGATAGTGGTTGCTGTGATAATATCAATTGGTCCTAGGTGTTTCTTACTGTCAACATTTGAGTATTTCTTTATATTGTTTTGTTTATTCTTTTATTTTTCTTATGTTAATGTTTTATAGCATGATTATCATAAGTTATGTGCTTGTGTTAACGTGTGCATTTATGTTGTTATTCATTGTCGTCTTTCTTTCTGTTACAGATATGGTAGTTTGCTAATGTGTTGAATAAAGCTTGGAAATTATCACCAAGTATTACTTTAATTAAAATTTATTCAACACACACTCATCATGGCTAAGTTACTGAAGCCGTCCAGACTGGACACAGATCCCAGCTTGTCCAAAGAGTGGAAGCACTGGCATAGAACATTCACTAATTTCATAGAAGAAAGTGGAGATGCTGCACCAGACAAGTTGAGGGCATTAGTGAATTGTGTGTCCTCGAGTGTATATGAACTGATCGAAGACTGTAGTACTTTTGAGAGTGCAATCGCCAAACTGGATAGTGTTTATGTCAAGTTGCCGAAGGAGATTTTTGTTAGACATGTTTTGGCGACGCGACGACAGCAGTCAGGAGAATCCATTGATGAATTTCTGCGTGAGTTACATAAGCTCAGCAAAGACTGCAACTTCCAGCCAGTCACAGCAGAACAATATTGTCAAGAGCTAGTACGTGATCCATTTATCAATGGTATTGCCTCAGTATTTATTCGTCAGCGGCTACTAGAGAATAAGTCACTGAATCTGGAGACTGCACACAGTCAAGCTCATATGTTGGATCTTGCCCAGCGCAGTGCCGACGCATATGCATCGCCACCTGTTCCTCATACTGCTGCTTTAGTTCCAAAGTGGCCGGCACAGACCAGCGGTGACCAGCAGCAACATCCAACGCAAGAGGGAGCAGAAGGAAGTTCACCTGGAGGTTCAGCTGTTGCCGCTGCCTACTTATCAAAGAAAAATTGTTATTTTTGTGGTAATGCACTTCACAGTACAGGTAGAGCGAGTTGTCCCGCACGTACTGCCACATGCAAGAAATGCGGTAAAACAGGTCATTTTGCAAAAGTGTGTAAATCGAAAGTTTCAGGTATTACCACTGCTACCATTGTATAATCCCACTTTGCTTATAATAACTGCCACTTATCTAAATAATCTTTCACATGCAGCTACAAACATCACTGTAAATGGCCACTCATTGAAGGCACTAGTTGATTCTTGTAGCTCAGATAGTTTAATACGTGAGGAAGTAGCACAGAGATTAAAACTGACAGTAGTCCCTGCAAGCTCAGTGGTCTCAATGGCATCAAAATCGTTCAATGCTAGTTCCCCTGGATTTTTCATAGCAGACTTGGTTCACCTTGATCAGAGATATCCCTGTATACAGCTAGGGGTCCTGAAGGATTTGTGTTGTGATGTCATTTTGGGTTATGATTTCCAAAAGCAACACCAGAGCATGACTTTTCAATATGAAGGGAAAAGACCAAGTTTGAAGATAACTGGCGCCAAACCTGTCTGTGTACTAGCGACAGCTGACATCAATGAACAGTCATTGTTTCCGAACTTACCTCAACAGTGTAAACCCATTGCAGTCAAATCCAGATGCTATAGCCAAGATGACCAGCTGTTTGTAAAAGACCAAATTTCACATTTACTATCTGAAGGAGGGCACAGGTTGTAGTAGTCAAAGATCCACTTGACAGGCACAAAAAGAGACTTTGTATTGATTATTCCCAGACCATTAACCAATACAAAGAACTAGATGCTTACCCCCTCCCAAGGATAGAGGATATGGTACATCACCTTGCAAAATATAAGGAGTTTTCCACATTTGACTTGAAGAGTGCATACCACATTTGACTTGAAGAGTGCATATCACCAAATCAGCATTAAAGAGAGTGAGAGGAAGTACACTGCTTTTGAAGGTGCAGGGAAATTGTTTCAATTTTGTAGGATTCCATTTGGTGTGACGAATAGTGTAGCTGCATTCCAAAGAGCTATGGACAAACTAGTTGAGGATGAGAAGCTCAAAGATACTTTTCCATACCTAGACAATATCACTGTAGGTGGAGCATCTCAGGCTGAACATGATGAAAACGTTCAAAAGTTCTTGGAGGTGGTTCGGAAACGGAACCTTACCCTCAATGAAGTGAAATCAGTTATTTCTGTTCCTACAATCAATGTTCTAGGGTATTGTGTCGGGAATATTATAAAGCCTGACCCAGACAGATTACGTCCCCTTCAAGAATTACCGCCTCCCACAAATATGGGCTCTCTGCAAAGAGCTCAAGGATTGTTTGCCTATTATGCCAATTGGATCCCTGGTTTTTCTGATATGATCCATCCCTTAGTGAACACAAAAACTTTTCCACTGAGTGAGCCAGCACTAGCTGCTTTCAATTCTTTAAAAAAACAACTAATGGATATTTTCACTTCGGGCTGTGGATGAGTCTTCCTTTTGTGGTAGAGTGTGATGCTTCAGAAGTTGCTGTCTCTGCAGTCTTGAACCAGGGTGGCTGCCTGGTAGCTTTTATGTTGAGAACGCTCCAGGATGGCGAGTTGCATTATCCAGCAGTGGAAAAAAAGGCCACAGCTATTATTGAAGCGGTTCGCAAGCGGAGCCATTTCTTAGCGAGACGACATTTTACTCTTATTACTGATCAAAGATCCGTGATGTTCATGTTAGAGAGCAGGAAACGAACTAAAATAAAGAACAACAAGATACAAAAGTGGAGGTTGGAGCTGGCATCCTACAGCTATACTATACAGTATCATCCGGGGAAACAGAATATTGCACCGGACACCCTGACTCGTGCCTATTGTTGTTCTATTTCCTTAATGTCAAGTCTCACTGACATCCATGAGAACCTCTGCCATCCTGGCGTCATTTGCCTTTTGCAATTTGTGCGACCCAAAAACCTCCCATTTTCAACAGATGACATGAAGAGAGTGTGTGCTTCTTGTAAAATTTGTGCACAACAAAAACCAAAATTCCATCGTCCAGGAAAAGGAGTCCTCATAAAGGCCACCCAGCCAATGGAACGTCTTAGCATTGATTTCAAGGGACCTCTGCCCTCTACCACGAGCAATAAGTACATTCTTATGGTTGTTGACAAGTATTCACTTTTCCCCTTTGTGTTTCCCTGTCCAAACATGCATTCGAAAACAGTGATCAAATGTCTTGAATCTACCTTTATCCTTTGTGGAATGCCCAGTTTCATTCATTCGGATCAAGGTGCTTCTTTCATGTCCCAAGAACTGAAACTGTACCTTTCTCAAAAGGGGGTTGCAACCAGCAGAACGACACCTTATCATCCGATGGGCAACGGCCAGGTTGAGAGATACAATGGTATTATTTGGAAATCTACTTGTTTAGTACTCGAAAATCGTGGCTTGAAGACTCAACACTGGGAGATAGTACTTCCTGAGGTTTTGCACTCAGTTAGGTCGTTCTTATGTACAGCAACCAATGAGAAACCTCATGAACGTTTTTTCAGGTTTCAGCGACGCTCTAGTCTTGGATGTACATTACCGTCATGGCTTTTGACTCCTGGACCCGTACTATTGCGACGGCATGTTAGGTCTAGCAAACATGAACCGTTAACTGAAGAGGTTCAACTCATGGATGCAAACTCAATGTATGCAAATGTCAAATATCCAGATGGTAGAGAATCAACTGTGTCTACCCATGACTTAGCCCCGAGTCCTGAAGGTGCAACGTCTCCCGTACACCATGCTGAACCATCAGGAGAGACGGAGTCCCCAGAAACAACTGAAGTGCAGGATACACAAACTCATGATAGTTCACAAATTTATGATAACCGTGATTGTCATGAATACAGTGAGCCCACAAAGATAAGGAGGTCCACTCGTGTGTCAAGGCCTCCTGATCACTACGGATGGGATTAAACCAAAACATTTGTTTTGATTAAAGTTGAATTTTCTAGGAGGGAAGAATGTGATAATATCAGTTGGTCCTAGCTGTTTCTTCCTGTCAATATTTGAGCATTTCTTTATATTGTATTGTTTATTCTTATGTTAATGTTTTATAGCATGATTATCATAAGTTATGTGCTTGTGTTAACGTGTGCATTTATGTTGTTATTCATCGTTGTCTTTCTTTCTGTTACAGATATGGTAGTTAGCTAATGTGTTTAAGCTTGGAAATTATCTACAAGTATTACTTTTATTACAGTTGCAAATGATGAGAAATCAGATGAAGATCAGGTAATATCTGGCATGCCACAGGGTACAGTATTAGCTGCACTGCTGTTTGTTATTATGATCTCAGACATAGACTGTGATGTTAATAAATCTGTAGTGAGAAGTTTCACCGATGACACAAGAATAAGTAGAGAAATTACTTGTGATGAAGATAGGAACTCACTACAAAGAGATCTAAACAAAATATATGAATGGGCAGAGATAAATAGGATGGTATTCAACTCCGATAAATTTGAATCAATAAATTATGGAAACAGAGAAGGAATGGTATATGCATACAAGGGACCAAATAACGAGACAATCACAAACAAGGAAGCAATTAAAGACCTTGGTGTAATGTTAAATAGGAATATGTTATGCAACGACCAAATAGCAACACTGTTGGCTAAATGTAAAGAAAAAATGGGAATGCTATTCAGACACTTTAAAACAAGAAAAGCTGAACACAAGATTATGCTTGACAAAACGTATGTACGTAGTACAATCGAGTACTGCAATACGATAGGCACCCACACTACCAAAAGGATATCGCACAAATAGAGTGTACAAAGGTCCTATACTGCTAGAATAGAAGTTAAGGACCTTGACTACTGGGAAAGACTGCAATTTTTAAAACTATACAGTCTAGAAAGGAGAAGAGAACGCTACATGATAATACAAGCATGGAAGCAAATAGAAGGAATTACTGAAAACATCATGGAGGTAAAAATATCAGAAAGAGCAAGCCGAAGTAGATTAATAGTGCCAAAAACTATACCAGGAAAACTAAGGAAGGTGCACAGGACATTAATCCACTACGCACCAGCATCGATAATGCAGTGACTATTTAATGCGCTGCCAGCTCATCTAAAAATCATATCAGGAGTGACCGTAGATGTGTTTAAGAATAAGCTCGATAAATACCTAAGATGTATCCCAGACCATCCAAGACTGGAAGATGCATTAGCAACTCTCTGGTGGATATACGAGGTGCCTCACACTGAGGGACCTGGGGGAACCTAAACATAAAATAAGAAGATAAGAAGACTAAGAGGGGCTAGCCAGTGTTCAATACACAGAAACGGATGTCTGGTTACCTGTGAGCAGGGTTTGAAACGTTTGTAAACGTAATGAAAAGTTGCCCACGCTGTTGCTATCATTCTTTTAATGTCAGCTAACAATGTTCCTTTGGGACTAATTGCTCGAAACAATAACCCTGTAAGGGTAGAATAAAAAGTCTTGGAAGCCTATCGTGTAAAAAGGCAAGTCGTTATCATATATACATATACCAAGGCACTTCCCCCAATTTTTGGGGGTAGCCAACATCAACAATGAAACAAAACAAAAAAGGGGACCACTACTCTCTACGTTCCTCCCAGCCTAACAAGGGACTCAACCGAGTTCAGCTGGTACTGCTAGGGTGCCACAGCCCAACCTCCCACATTATTCACCACAGATGAAGCTTCATAATGCTGAATCCCCTACTGCTGCTACCTCCGCGGTCATCTAAGGCACCGGAGGAAGCAGCAGGGCCTACCGGAACTGCGTCACAATTGCTCGCCATTCATTCCTATTTCTAGCACGCTCTTTTGCCTCTCTCACATCTATCCTCCTATCACCCAGAGCTTCCTTCACTCCATCCATCCACCCAAACCTTGGCCTTCCTCTTGTACTTCTCCCATCAACTCTTGCATTCATCACCTTCTTTAGCAGCCAGCCATTTTCCATTCTCTCAACATGGCCAAACCACCTCAACACATTCATATCCACTCTAGCTGCTAACTCATTTCTTACACCCGTTCTCACTCTCACCACTTCATTCCTAACCCTATCTACTCGAGATACACCAGCCATACTCCTTACACACTTCATCTCAAACACATTCAATTTCTGTCTCTCCATCACTTTTATTCCCCACAACTCCGATCCATACATCACAGTTGGTACAATCACTATCTCATATAGAACTCTCTTTACATTCATGCCCAACCCTCTATTATTTACTACTCCCTTAACTGCCCCCAACACTTTGCAACCTTCATTCACTCTCTGACGTACATCTGCTTCCACTCCACCATTTGCTGCAACAACAGACCCCAAGTATTTAAACTGATCCATCTCCTCAAGTAACTCTCCATTCAACATGACATTCAACTTTGCACCACCTTCCCTTCTCGTACATCTCATAACCTTACTCTTACCCACATTAACTCTCAACTTCCTTCTCTCACACACTCTTCCAAATTCTGTCACTAATCGGCCAAGCTTCTCTTCTGTGTCTGCAACCAGTACAGTATCATCTGCAAACAACAACTGATTTCCCTACCATTCATGGTCATTCTCGTCTACCAGTTTTAATCCTCGTCCAAGCACTCGAGCATTCACCTCTCTCACCACTCCATCAACATACAAGTTAAACAACCACAGCGACATCACACATACCTATCTCAGCCCCACTCTCACCGGAAACCAATCACTCACTTCATTTCCTATCCTAACACATGCTTTACTACCTTTGTAGAAACTTTTCACTGCTTGCAACAACCTTCCACCAAATCCATATAACCTCATCACATTCCACATTGCTTCCCTATCAACTCTATCATACGCTTTCACCAGATCCATAAACGCAACATACACCTCCTTACCTTTTGCTAAATATTTCTCGCATATCTGCCTTACTGTAAAATTCTGATTCATACAACCCCTACCTCTTCTAAAACCACTCTGTACTTCTAAGATTGCATTCTCTGTTTTATCCTTGATCCTATTAATCATTACTCTACCATACACTTTTCCAACTACGCTTAACAAACTAATACCTCTTAAATTACAACACTCATGCACATCTCCCTTACCCTTATATAGTGGTACAATATATGTACATACCCAATCTACTGGTACCATTGACAACACAAAACACATATTAAACAATCTCACCAACCATTCAAGTACAGTCACACCCCCTTCCTTCAACATCTCAGCTCTCACACCATCCATACCAGACGCTTTTCCTACTCTCGTTTCATCTAGTGCTCTCCTCACTTCATCTATTGTAATCTCTCTCTCATTCTCATCTCCCATCACTGGCACCTCAACACCTGCAACAGCAATTATATCTGCCTCCCTATTATCCTCAACATTCAGTAAACTTTCAAAATATTCCGCCCATCTTTTCCTTGTCTCCTCTCCTTTTAACAACCTTCCATTTCCATCTTTCACTGTCTCTTCAATTCTTGAGTCAGCCTTCCTTACTCTCTTCACTTCTTTCCAAAACTTCTTCTTATTCTCTTCTTATGTATGACCCAATCCCTGACCCCATCTCAGGTCAGCTGCCCTCTTTGCTTCACTTACCTTGCGCTTTACTTCCACATTTTTCTCTTTATATTTTTCATACTTCTCTATACTATTACTCTGCAGCCATTCTTCAAAAGCCCTCTTTTTCTCTTCCACTTTTATCTTCACTCCTTCATTTCACCATTCACTGCCCTTCCTCATGCTCCCTCCAACAACCTTCTTGCCACACACATCACTTGCAATCCCAACAAAATTTTCTTTTACTAACTTCCACTCCTCCTCTAAATTGCCAGTTTCTCTTACTTTCACTTTGTCATATGTCATTTTCAACCTTTCCTGATATTTACTTTTTACCCCGGTTTTATTAGCTCTTCAACCCTCACTATCTCCCTTTTACATCCACCTACTCTATTTCCCCATTCTTTTGCTACAACTAATTTTCCTTCCACCAAAAAATGATCAGACATACCGTTAGCCATACCCCTAAACATGTGCACGTCTTTCAATCTTCCAAACATTCTTTTAGTTATCAACACATAATCCATTAATGCCCTTTCTACTACTCTTCCATTTGCCACTCTTACCCATGCATACTTATTTTTATCTTTCTTTTTGAAAAAGCTATTACTTATCACCATCTCTTGCTCAACACACATATCTACCAGTCTCTCACCACTCTCATTTTCACCTGGTACGCCATACTTCCCAATGACACCTTCTACCTCTCCAGCGCCCACTCTAGCATTTAAGTCACCCATCACAACTACATAATTCCTTCTACCCAGTCCTTCTACACACCGTTAATTTATTCCAGAACTCATTCAGCTCTTCTTCACTTTTCTCACTACCTGGCCCATACGCACTGACAAACGCCCAACATTCCCTACCCAACCTAACCCTTACCCACATTAACCTAGATGATATCTCCTTCCATTCCACTACTTTACCTGTCATCCATTCACTCAGCAATAAAGCCACACCCTCTCTCACTCTTCCCCTTTCAATCCCAGACACTCTACTAGACATTTCACCAAACATCACTTCACCCTTTCCTTTAATCTTCGTCTCACACAAGGCCAATACATCCATCCTTCTATTCCTACACATACTTCCAATTTCACATCTTTTACTCTCTATCGTACTACATCCACGCACATTCAAACACCCCAAAACTAGAGTGCGGGGAGCAGTCATTCTCCCCCCAACTCCATCTCTTTGTCGATGTCTCACAGGATGTATATACATAAGAGGGGGTTCCCAGCCCCCTCGCCCCGTCCCTTTTAGTCGCCTCTTACGACACGCAGGGATAACGTTGGCACTACTCTAATTGTTTTTATGACCCCGCGGCCACAGGGGGCATTATACCCAGGGTATAATGACAGGGGAGGCTGCCTCCATCAAACGGTAGAACCGAGTTTAAGACAATAACCTCACGTTTTTGTCTTGGCTACAGCGCATGCTCTGGGACGGCTTACGGCCTTCATGAAGTTTTAACAACACCTATTGAAGATCTGTAAAAACTTCTCAGGAACGAGTCTCCCGAAATGGGTGAAGTCTCGTATGTGGGGGTTTGCTTCAAGAAGGCCAGACATAATTGCCATCGACCGCTTACCCAAAGGAGTTGCCATCGAACGCTTTCTCGCTAGTGAGAAAACTACCGTCTAAATCAGGCAAGGCCTGCCAGTGGAAATGAAACTGGAATGTAAAGAATTTTTCATTTCCCGCTCATTTCCGTCTGCTAACCAAACCACTCGAAGTGGGAAGGTGGAGGGAAGATGACGGTGGTTCGTTCGAAAACGAAATGATCGGTGCTGGCGAAACCAGACTAGCTGACATAGTAATCAGCTGGGAGTGTAGAGTGATGTATCAAGTCATACATTTGGAAGACCCATCCCGTAGGGGGTGGGTGGAGGTTGACCATAGAGTTTTCAGAAAAAACTCTGGAACGCGGAAACCGAGAGATTCGGATAAGAACCTAGGGGTTCAGAATCTATTTGTGAATTCCTTTCTCACGACCTTAAGGGATGTTGTGCTGAGAACCCGCAGGAACTCTGTCGCTGATTCCTGATGGAATTTTCAGGAATCGTGTTATGTGACCAGGACCCAAAGGAACTGTGTCATAGTGTCCTGTAGAGATTAGGAAACCCCTAGGCAGCAGGCATCCCTCTGTCATAAGAGTAAATCTCTTGATGACGATGGGGGTGCGCGAACAATTCACGGGACGAGAGTTTAAAAACTCTGTCATTAGAATAAAACTCTTGAGCACTCGTGAGCACTTCGTGCAACAAGAGTTCGATAAAGAGTTGTACGCGAATTTCAACTGATTGCGTGCGCCTAGTTGTTCGTGCGCGGCAATGTAGTCGTGCAAGCCAATATGGTCATGCGTGCGCGCCAAATCGGTCATGAGCGCCACATCGGCTGTGCGCGCCAAATTGGTCGTGCACACCAGATCAGTCGTGCGCACCAGATCGGCCGTGCACGCCAGATCGGCCGTGCACGCCAGATCGGCCGTGAGCGCCAGATCGGCCGTGCGCGCCAGATCTTCCGTGCACGCCAGATCGGCCGTGCACGCCAAATTGGTCGGGCGCCCCAATTTTGTCATGCACGCCAATCCAGTCGTGCGCGCCCGATCGTCCGTGTGCGCCAGATCGTCCGTGCGCGCAAAAGGTTGATCGTGCACGAGAGCTCTCAGTGTGGCGAGAGTACTCACTACTACGTTCACCCGAAGGTTCACGATAGCCTGTGTTGTGTGAGCACAAACGATCAACACAACGAGAGTCCGCAAACTCTGTCATATAAGTATGGCTATGATCACGAAAATCCAAAGGTTCAGCGCGAATTGCGTTGAGACCCCGAAGGGTCAACACAAACGAGAAACGGAAGTTTCTCTGTCACAAGACCCCGAAGGATCAGCGTGACTAAGGGCACAAGAGACCAAACGCCTAGCGTAGCCTGTGTTGCGAGACCCCGAAGGGTCAGCGAAACGAGAAACCAAAGTTTACCTGTCACAAAACACCTAAGTGTAGGAGTGACTAAAGTTACGAGAGCCCAAGAGTTCTGCGTAACTAATGTTACGAGACCCCGAAGGGTCAGCGTAACAAGAAACCAAAGTTTCCCTGTCACAAAACACCGAAGTGTCAGTGACTAAAGTTACGAGAGCCCAAGGGTTTAACGTAACTAATGTTACGAGACCCCAAAGGGTCAGCGTAACGAGAAACCAAAGTTTCCCAGTCACAAAACACCGAATTGTCAGAGTGACTAAAGTTACGAGAGCCCAAGGGTTCTGCATAACTAATGTTACGAGACCCCGAAGGATCAGCGTAACGAGGAACTGAGGTTCCTCTGTCACGAGACCCCAAAAGGTCAGCGTGATTGATGGTACAAGTTCCCGAAGGCTCAACGTTACCATAGTTACGAAAGCCCGAAGGTTCAGCGTAACTGAAACCCAAAGGTTTCGAGTGGAGTCCTCCTACTGTCATGAGAACCCGCAGGATCAACATGACGAGAGCCCGAAGGCTCACAATCATGCCAGCCAAAAGGGTGATCGTAACGAGACCCCGAAGGATCAAGGAGAACCATCAGGTTCAAAGAGTTTTGTTCTCCTGAAGGGGAATGTCGCTTAAGATAAGGCTCTCGCTCCGCCCCTGAAGGAGAACCATAAGCGTAACGGGGGACCGCCGATGCCTAGAGGCGGTCTTCTCTCAAGAACGAGAGACTCGTTCCCCCGAAGGAGTAACCTGCTTCGGAGAAAGCTCTACCACCATCCCTGGTGAATCAGCAATCTACACGTTATTTCTCGCGAACAAGAGGGAAGTTCTCCCAAAGGAGATCGCCTAAGACAAGCTTTCTCTCAGCTCTATGCGAATAAAGCATAGGCGTAAAATATCTCTCTCGCGAAAGAGGGAGATGTCCTCCTGAAGGAGGACATCGCCTAAGACAAGCTTTCTCCCAGCTCTATGGGAAAAAAGCGTAGGCTTAATATCTCTCTCGCGAACGAGAGTGAAGTCCTCCCGAAGACGGACATCGTCTAAGACAAGCTTTCTGCTAGCTCTATGGGAAAAAAGCGTAGGCGTAAGAACTCTCTCTCGCGAACGAGAGAGAAGTCCTCCCGAAGGAGTACATCGCCTAAGGCAAGCTTTCTCACAGCTCTATGGGAAAAAAGCATAGGCGTAATAATCTCTCAAGAACGAGAGAGAAGTCCTCCCGCAAGAGGACATAGCCTAAGTAAAGCTTTCTCCCAGCTTTATGGGAAAAAAGCGTAGGCGCAAAAAAAAAATCTCTCTCTCGCGACAGAGGGATAAAAGTTCCCAGGAGGAACATCAAGTTGAAGGTTAATAGCGAATGCTACCTCGTAACGTGGGCAGCTCACGAGCTACCACATGAAGCGCACTGTCTGTACAAGCTTGCCGACCAGGGTTCGATTCCCGGCCGGAGCCAAGCTCTTGTCTTTGTGTGATTTCGCCTGGGGCTCTGATCCCGAGGTCGTTAAGAGAATCCAGACATTAATGTATCAAAAATATATATGGCTTATTTGAATATATATATATATATATATATATATATATATATATATATATATATATATATATATATATACATATATATACATATATATAATATATATAAATATATATATATATTTATATATATATATATTTATTTATAAACATACATATATATATATATATAATATATATATATATATATATATATATATATATATATATATATATATATATATATATATATATATAGTCAATGCTGCTATCAACATCTTTATTCGGGAGCTTTCGACATAACTTATGTCACCTTCAGCCTATCTGCAATTATCATATGTAAAATTAATAAAATCATCCTAAGTACATAGTTAGGAAGATACACTTTCATGAACTGATCAACTAGCTCTAAAATCAACCAATCAAGGAAGATACACTTTCATGAACTGATCAACTAGCTCTAAAATCAACCAATCAAGGAAGATACACTTTCATGAACTGATCAACTAGCTCTAAAATCAACCAATCAAGGAACATAAAACCTTAAAAAAAGACTTATTACAAACAACTATATAACCATATAAAAGACTCAATAACTAATATACAGTACCTAGTCACCCGCAGGATATGATGACCACCCATCCAGACCAGCAACCCACAGACCAAACGGATCAATGGGTCACCGTTAATTGAACAGGTAAGCCCTCATTCAAGTTGGGTTTTCTCTTAAAAATGTATAAGAACTCCAAGATTCTCAGTTGGCTGACGCTACTATGTTTGTCCGTAATTTTGAAATTTTCCTTCGAAATAGCATGACCAGATTTAAATACATGGTCATAAATAGCTGAAATTGGTTTCTTATTTAAAGGTAGGTAGACTCTCCTTATATCTAAAAAGTGAGCCAACTGAGAACTTGTTAGTAAAAATTAGTTTTAAATCTATGTGGGGGTAACATTTCCATAAACACTCATAACCTCTGTTCTTAGTCTCTCCGAAACATACCCATAGTACGGAAAGGACACATATAACTTTTTCTTACTGACTGTTTGAATTGTTAAATTTTGACTGTAAATTATTTTCTAAAAACTTCTTGACTTGATTATAAGAGGTTCAGAGGGAACCCATTGGTAATAAAAAATGATTTAAGAAAATTTTCTTGCGATTCCCAAGAGGAACCCAACTATCAACTATATATATATATATATATATATATATATATATATATATATATATATATATATATATATATATATATATATATATATATATATATATATATATATATGTATGAATGTGTATATAGTACTCGTCATCGTAATGCGACCATGAGGCCGAGAGGTCGCATTACGGTGGCGAAAAAAGAATGATGTTTTTCGAGGATGAATCAAAATAGCCAGGGAAATGCGACCATACAGTGACGTCAAAGCATGCTTCCGGTTTGTGCCGGTACCCGAGAAACCTTCTCAGTCTTCCTCTGGTAGCGGCGGGTCTTCGGCGCGCTCTCTCCCCACA
>NC_090732.1:70728437-70745937 GCF_036898095.1 Palaemon carinicauda
TCGGAGTTGTGGGGAATGAAAGTGATGGAGAGACAGAAATTGAATGTGTTTGAGATGAAGTGTCTAAGGAGTATGGCTGGTGTATCTCAAGTAGATAGGGTTAGGAATGAAGTGGTGAGGGAGAGAACGGGTGTAAGAAATGAGTTAGCGGCTAGAGTGGATATGAATGTGTTGAGGTGGTTTGGCCATGTTGAGAGAATGGAAAATGGTTGTCTGCTAAATAAGGTGATGAATGCAAGAGTTGATGGGAGAAGTACAAGAGGAAGGCCAAGGTTTGGGTGGATGGATGGTGTGAAGAAAGCTCTGGGTGATAGGAGGATAGATGTGAGAGAGGCAAGAGAGCGTGCTAGAAATAGAAATGAATGGCGAGCGATTGTGACGCAGTTCCAGTAGGCCCTGCTGCTTCCTCCGGTGCCTTAGATGACCGCGGAGGTAGCAGCAGTAGGGGAGTCAGCATTATGAAGCTTCATCTGTAGTGGAAATGTGGGAGGTTGGGCTGTGGCACCCTAGCAGTACCAGCTGAACTCGGTTGAGTCCCTGATTAGGCTGAAGGAACATAGAGAGTAGAGGTCCCCTTTTTGTTTTGTTTTATTGTTGGTGTCGGCTACCCCCCAAAATTGGGGGAGGTGCCTTGGTATATGGATGGATGGACAAGCCAGGAGCTATTTATAGGGGTATACTTTCGGCGTAGCTAAAAGACGCGCCATGATAATTTTAGTGAGGGATAACTACCCCATCTGGTAGTTAGTGGGGGGGGGGGTAGACTGGTTACCGCGCTCACTCACACCTCTCGGCTGAGTAACCACTTTGCTTTATGGCAGGACATCTCAGGGGACAGGGTGGAAGGCCAATTTGTATAAATAGCTCTAGGTTTGTAAGCTAGGAAAAATACAAATTACTTACAAATTTGTTATTCGTTCCGGCGTAGATACAAACCCTTCGCTATTTATAGGGGTGACTTACTCTTAGGAGGGAGGAAGTCCTCACCAACTGGCCTTGGTCATGACCCGAGGTCCTTTCTATTTCGATGTGATTGATAGTAGAAGGGACCCTACCCTTGCTAAAATCAAGTGTCGATATGAGGTAATGCACTGATAGTGGCCTGCAGAAGCTTGTGTGTGAGTGGAACTTACAGTGTGGCTTGTCTATAACATAGGAACTCGAGTACAAAACCTATTGTTCTTAAGACTTAGCCAATACCCTCCCTCAAAACAGTATTGGGGATGTAACAAAGTATTCTTCTATACTCAGGAGGCACAAGGGAAATGAGTCTTACCTGCAGCGAGGTGAGGTCAGCTATGATGGGGCTTGCGGAGCTGTTTTCCCCAGAGGGGAGAAGGTGAAAGGAAGAAAGGAGCCAGTCATTCTTACTCATTCACCCCAGACTAATCCGGGTAACCTCAGCCCTCAACCTTCTGCTACTTGTCCATCAAGGAGCCTGAGGTGTTTACACCATTTGTTGTGCGACCACCACAGGACCGATGATAAAGGTCTGCATGTTCTTGTGGGTTATGTCTTTGCAGGTAGTGGGCCGTGAAGGTCGATTGACGCTTCCACATGCCCACTTGAAGTATCTGCGCCACAGAGTTAGTTCTAGAACTCCAGGGACGTAGCAACGCCACTAACGTTACGAGCTCTGGGTCTTAGAATGGAGGAGTGTCTAGATTGAGAGCAACCTCAATTGCCTTCCGATCCCAGAGGGGAAGGAAATCCTTGAGATCCTCCTCTTGACCTTCCCCGTGCTAGTCAACAGTGCCGACACACAGGGGTGAGCTGGTATCGATCTTTTAAGGTAACCCCACAGACTCCTCACTGGGTAAGACCCCAGTTGATGGCTTTTCGATTACCGAATGAAGACACTTTATCGGAAATGGGCTGCACCTAGGGTGCAGCACACTCGGATTTTGAGTCATGGCAATCAACTTAGGGACGCCGCTGAGGATTACTTCTCCCAGTCTCCTAGAGCAGGAGACATCAGAAGATGGATTATACAACACACTAACTCTCTTGGTCAAAGCCCAAGTGAGTAGAAAGTACCGTCTTCCATGTAAGGAAACGATCTGCTGCCTGGCATAAAGGTTCGTAGAGAGGGGCCTACAAGGACTGAAGGACCCGAACTGTGTTCCCAGGGGGAGGTCGAGATCCGACGGGGGCAAGTTATCTCAAACTTGTATGAGTAAAGGCATCGATGGGAGACAATCCCCTTCCACGACATCAGTCACAAAAGACCGAACACTTCGCCTGGAAGACCGACGCTGAAAAGTGTCTGAGATGCCTAGATATCTTTTCCGCAACTCGTTGCAAAAGGCCTCTCTGAGAGAGTTGGTGTAGGATCGTCCCAGGCGTGAAGTCGAAGCAAAGCTACGGCTTAGGAAAGTGTTAGCATGTGGCTGCTTGGAAGATCGTGTCGTGGAGGAAGATCCCTCGGAACTCCGTCAGGAGCTGCAGAAGGTCCGGGAACCATTCTGCGGGTTGCCATAGCGAAGCTATTGGAACTCGTCAGGGGCTGCAGAAGGTCCGTGAACCATTCTGTGGGATGCCGTAGCGAAGCTATTGGAGTCATTGATAAGATCTTGCTTATCCTGACTAGGCTAAGGACTTTTACACCAGACCGAATGGGGGAAAAAAAGCAAATCTCTAGGCCACCACACCGATTTTGGAATACATCTTGTTTGAGGGCTTGGTGTTCCGGGACTGGGGAACGGTCGAGCGGGAGCCTGAAGTTCAGGGCCGCTGCGAGCTTAACCACGGTCGGGGACCTCACAAAAGTAAAACTTTGTTGGATACAAGATGATTCCAAGACACTAGGAGCCCATTAACTGGGTAGTCCTGCAGGCACATTCCTGTACCAGGAATGATACGAGCGGATGGGGGCAACTAGTTGTCCTCTGTCCATCTGACGCTTTGTACTGCTAGATGGTTCTCTAAGAGAGGTGAATGCTGGTACCTTTATGAATCGGGCCAACGGACAAGTATGGAATGGTGCATCATATGCCCCCCCCCCCCCTCCTCCCTCTTTTGATGCATTAAAAAGAGCATCAGATCCAGAAGGAAGACGAGAAAACAGGCCTCTTTGCAGAACTTTTTGTCTGCCACCAATCATCCGCGGATTAACAGCGGTGAGGGGGGGGGGAGTGCATAGCAATAAACACATCTCGAGATGATGTCAAGACTTGTAACTATTTGCACGTTCTTGCAACGCAGGGGAACAGCCTGTCCTCCCTCCAACTGCCACCAATCTAATGTGGTTGGCTGAATAAGACCAATACCAAATGGTAAATCAGTTAATCAGTACAGCTTATGTTATAAGAGTGAATCTCCATAGAGATCGCTTCTTGGACAGGAAACTGTACGGTAATCACCGAACGCATCCAACCAAACCCAAGAGGGGATTGAGACGTATCTTCAATCTATTGTTGGATGGGTAATAAGCATAAGTCTACTACGGAGTAGTAACACCGAACTGTGAGCATGACAAGCATACATGCGTAGTTCGACTTAAAAGTCGTGTCCGGAACTCAGTTGGAGAACGTTGAAAACGTTCATAACAGAGGTTTCTCCTTCTTAGGACAAAAAAAGTTCATACTTCTCAGTCTCCGATCGGTAAACTAGCATTGATATGAAATGTTCCCTAGTAGGGAACAGATATGCTTATGGGAAGTTTCCAGCCAAAGCCTTTGTAGGAGACTAAGACTTCTGATCGGGGGAAAGGAAAAAACGCCTATAAGAAGGCAGAACGTAAATGTCGTATGTCTGGTTACAGGAAAGTAACCAAGTAATGTACCGAATAACCTGGTTTCAGTAAGGGATATAACTATACAGTACAACTTAAGCCCCGTACATGCTTGGAAACATTGTTTGGAAACAATGTTTGGAAACTGTTTCCAAACTATATGCAAACAAAGTTTTGAAACTGCTTACAAACTGTTTCAAGACTGTTTTCAAACCATTTCCAAACACCATTTCATGATAACGCCATGTGGTCTGCCGAGAAAACTCTAGAACTAATAGCCCTTCAGTATTTTGTATCCTTTCGAGATATACTGGGAGCCACCATCCGTAAAAGTAGCTCAAAGTCACTTGAGCACATCCAAACAAAATTGGTGAAACCTCCACCATCTAATTTCAGTTCCGCCAAAAGCAAATCACCATAGGGTCCTTTTTCAAAAAAATTCCTCACCCATATCTTTCTCTTTTTCTTGACCTCCCTTGACTTTATCAAAAGTGCCAAATAAAATGCAGATGCTGCTGCAGCAACCTCTACACTCTTCACAGGCATGACCACAACTGAGGTGTGTAGACCGGAAACATTGTTTGGAAGTAGTTTCCAAACTGTTTACAATCAAGTTTTCGGAAACAGTTTCCAAACAATGTTTCCAAGTGTGTACGGGGCTTTAATAGAATGGAGTTCTAATTACAAGATGTATATAGCCCTTATTGGCAGAAAGATCACTTGCAAGCATATGTACTTGTCCATCTGCGCTAGTGCATGTGTATTCTCTGCCCCCAGGAAAAGTTTGCAACGAATCCGGTTGCGGGAATAATGTATGTGCGACGAATCGCAGCATTATTGATCAAGGAATTTTTTATCATTGACTAAGTGTAATATGGTCTTGAATCAGAGCTCACATGTTCTCAAACAAAATATACAGTTATAGAAGCGATCATTTCTCCTTTGCTTTCCCCCTCCTCTTTATGTCAGGGGCTAGCCAGTATTCATACACAGCTCAAGGGGAGAAAGCACAGTCTTCGGGGACGAGATGGCAGAGGCAAAACTCGTCGAGCTGTCCGCAACTCTTCACGAAGGAGGGAAGGTTGCTGAATGGCTGAAGTGGGGAATCTCTCCCTCAGAAGGGGGGTGGTTCTCTCACGCAGCCTAATTCCGAGGAAGGTTATCACTCCCTCGTAAGGGGAGGTTCTCCAACCCCTGGAGGCGAACCTCCTGGCAGCAATCTATGCTTCCCAACAACAAGTTGATCAAGTTGCAGGTTGACAACGAGTGCTACCTCATAACATGGGCAGCTCATGAGCTGCCACATGAAGCGCAGGATAACGAACAGAATGGCTGAAGCCATCGGCATTGTGTTCTACGTCGCTGCTATCTGGGTGTTTTCTTTTAGCCTCTCTAACATGTTTCCCCTTTTCCTTCTGCTCTAAACCGAACTGAAGAAGGGCCGAACCCCTGCATCTTCTTCCGTGGTTTTCGAGAGACTCGTAATCCTTAATTCATTAGGGAGCAAAGGAACTGGGGAGGTTGTCCTGTCTGAAACTCGAGAGCGAGTGATTGACCCCGCAAGTGTATGACCGGAGATTTGCGTGTGTCGCACTAATTACGTGCGAACACCTTGCGTGACAGGAGTCTGAAGACTCTGCCATAAGAGTAAAACTCTTGATGGTCATGGGTGCAGTGTTGGCTGAGCGCACGCGAACACTCCGCGTGACAAGAGTCAGAAGACTCTGTGTCATAAGAGTAAAACTCTTGGTGACTTGTTTCACAAGAATCAGCAGGCTCAATGTGATCGTGTGTGCCCCTAGAGGTTGTGTTGCGAGAACCCGAAGGGCCAGAGCAACGGGAAACGGAAGTTTCCCTTGTCACGAGACACCGAAGTGTCAGCGTGACTAAATGCACGAGAGCCAGAGGTTTCAGCAACTTGAATTGTGAAAAAACGAAGGGATAGCGCACCGGGAAACCGAAGTTTCCTTGTCACAAGACCCCAAAGGGTCAGAGATCGAGAAATCAAAGGCGAGAGCGATCTTCTCTGAAGATAAGGAGTGAAAGCGAGGAGAAGCGCTCTTTCTAACTTTACTAGAGCGAACGGAGACCCTCAAACTATTATGGGAAGAAGAGGGTTCGAGGTCAGGACGTGCTTTGCCCTTGGCCGTGCTCCTGGCTTCTTAGATGATCCCTCGCAAGAGAAAGACGACAGCGAGGTAGAACGATGACGAGAGGGAGCGCTCTTCTTAGGCTTGTGCCAAGAGCGCTTTTAGTCTCGAGGCGAGACAGAAGGCAAGGAAGAGCGAGAACATCTAGGCGAAGGCGGACTAGCTCTACTTTTCCTCTTCTCTCTCTCCCTCCTGACCTCCGAAGGAGGAAGCGCTGTTCTTATGTTTGTGACGAGAGCGCTTATAGTCTTGCGGCGAGACATCTCGTGAAGAGATAGAAGGCGAGGAAGAGCGAGAACGATGATGTCTCTTCCTATGTCGCCTGTGTCTCTGGCGAGAATGTCTGGGCGAAGGAGAGCGAGCTCTCCTTTTCCTCTTCTCTCTCGCCCTCCTAGCCTTCGAAGAGGGCGAGGACGATGAAGTGGAGGAGGAGGAGGAGGAGGAGGTACTGCGATGTTTGCACTTGCGACGTTGTAATTTGTAGATGCGCAACGGACTGCGAAGTAGGTGCCGCAGGAGCTGAAGTTACTATATCCACTAAAACTTCTGTGGACGCCGAGTTGATGGGAGGTAGGGGAGGTCCGTAACTCCCGAGGGTTCCAAAAGAGAAGGGACCTGAGGCATTATCTTATCTGCGAGGAACTGATTCCAAACTTCCTCCAAAAGAGAACCAGGCAGTCCAAGGGCAGGCCATATCGCTCGTACATGATCTGGAATGGAACCAGCGAGTCATTCCCGATGGCAGAAAGTATTGCCCCACTAGGGGAGGCAACGTGATCCGTCTGACCAAGAGGAATGGGGGTTAAATCAATGGTGCCACTCTTCCTCAACTTCCCCCCGGAGGGAAGCAGGCAAGGAAGAGAGGAAGAGTCTGAAGGGAGAGATTGAGAGGCCGAAGAGGAGGTCAGTGACTCCTTACCGTCGACGGCGATTCTGGAGGTAAAAAGTCCTTCTAGGACTTCCTATTCTACCTCTCTCGAACTTCTCCCGCTGAGAGGGCGACCACTTCTACATACTGTACTTGGCAGGGGGAGCCTTCAGAAAACCTATGACCTCTGTACCCAGGGCATAGGAAAGAGGATCCACCTCCAGCGGCGACATAAAGGTGCCCGGAACACTTCGTCATATAAGGACATCACATCTAACAAAGAAAAAGAAAAAGGGATTAATCAAAAATCATAAAGAGAAAGGCTAGTCTGCCAGTCAAATAAAAGCAGGAGCAGCAGTGTTACTACTGCGATGGCTAGAATTCGATTGAAGGTAAACAGCAGCTACCGACCGGCGGTCCCCCCACCACTAACAGGTGGGTAACTACCTGCCCGGTCGTTAACGACCTTGTTACGGTTTTTCTGCCGTATTTTCCAGCTTGCGCTAGAATATCTCCTATAGTAAAGAATGAGGGTTTGTATCAAGTGTAGGAACAAATATGACAAATTCGGAGATAATTTGTATTTTTCGTAACCATACAAACCTTAGCTATTTACATAGGGTTTACTTTCGGCGTAGCTGAAAATGACGAGCCATTAGATTTTAGCGAGGGTTAACTACCCCCGCGCTAGTTAGCAAGGGGGTAGGGGATGGGGTAGCTTGCTACCCCTCCCCCCACACACACCGGTGAATTGTCTCACTTCACTTAGAGGTAGGACTTGTCTTGGGGGACAGGGCTGGTGGGCAAATATGTGTAAATAGCTAAGGTTTGTATGGTTAGGAAAAATACAAATTATCTCCGAATTTGTCATTTGTTCCGTAACCGAAATACAAACCACGCTATTTACATAGGGTGACTTACCCCTTTGGAAGGGTGGAAAGTCCCCAGCCTTACTGGCTTTGGCTTTACCCGGGGACTCAAAATCCGAGTGAGTAGCACTCGAGAAAAAGAGTTCTTGCACCTCACAAGTTCCTTGCTCTGCAAGGAACGTGCGGCCTACATAAGCTTGTGTGTGGAGGAATAGTGTGTGACTCGTCCTAGGAAGTTGACCTGGAGTCCTTTAGATGGAATTCTAGGCTAGGACGTTCCCAATACCACCTCGTCAGGCTATGGGGGACGCGACAGTATTAACTTAATACTAGGAACACAAGGGAGCATGGTTTACCTGCAGAGGTTGAGGTCAGCTATGCAGAGACCAGGATGCTGCTTTCCCCAAGAGAGGGGAGGATGAAGAAAGAAGTAAGGGCTACCTGTCCAATAAGGAGCCTGAGGTTAGACCAGCTGTTGTGCAGCCACCACGGGGCCGATAGAAAAAGTATCGAGGCTCCTGTGGGTCACGTCCTGCAGGTAGTGGGCTGTGAAGGTCGTTTGACGCTTCCAGACCCCAGCTTGTAGCACCTGCGTCACAGAGAAGTTTCTCTTAAAGGCCAGGGACGTAGCGATGCCCCTGACGTCGTGTGCCCTAGGGCGACGTGACGGAGGAGGGTCAGGATTCAAGGCGTGATGGATAACCCTTCAAATCCTAGCCGAGATGGTGTTCTTGGCAACCCTCCTCTTAGTCCTTCCCGTGCTTAAGAACAACGATTGCACGCGGGGACGAACTGCAGCTGTTCGCTTCAAGTAATGCCTCAGACTCCTCACAGGGCATAATAGCAGATGGTCTGGGTCACTTGTTACGGAACGGAGACTCGTGACCCTGAAGGAGTCGAACCGTGGGTCCGGCACTCCAGGGTTCTGAGTCTTGGCAACAAACTCAGGGACGAACCTGAACGATACCTCCCCCCATCCCCTTGAATGGGCGATGTCGTATGAGAGACCATGAAGTTCACGAACTCGTTTGGCAGAGGCCAACGCGAGTAGTAAAGCCGTCTTCCAAGTCAGGTGGCGATCAGAGGCCTGGCGTAATGGTTCGAAGGGAGGTCTCTTCAGAGCCCTGAGAACCCGAACCACGTTCCATGGAGGAGGTCTCACTTCCGACTGAGGGCAGGTAAGCTCATAGCTACGTATGAGTAAAGAGTTCTAGCGAGGAAGAAATGTCCACTCCTTTCAGCCTAAAGGCCTGACTTAAGGCTGAGCGATAGCCTTTCACCGCTGAGACCGAAAGGCGCATTTCTTCCCGCAAATACACGAGGAACTCCGCTATTGCTGGAATAGTGGCATTGAGTGGGAGAGATACCCCTCCCACGACACCAACCACAGAAGACTCTCCCCTTCACCTGGTAGACTCCCGCAGAGGACTTCCGCAGGTCTCGAGACATTCTTTCCGCAACCTGCTGCGAAAAGCCTCTCTCCGTGAGGAGACGCTGGATAGTCTCCAGGCGTGAAGCCAAAGCGAGGCTACGGCTTTGTGGAAGATGTTGCAATGTGGTTGTCTGAGTAGCTCGTGTCGTGGGGGAAGTTCTCTCTGAGGTTCCGTTAGGAGTTGCCATAACGGAGCTATTAAGGTCATAGACAGGTTGACCGATAGTCTGGTCCTGTTGAGCACCCTTCTCATCAGACAAAACGGTGGGAATGCGTACACGTCGATGTTGTCCCACCGTTGTTGGAAAGCATCTTGCCAGAGAGCCTTGGGGTCTGGGACTGGGGAGCAGTACAGAGGCAGCTTGAAATTCAAGGCCGTCGCGAACAGGTCCACTGTCGGGGAACCCAACAAAGTCAGGACTTTGTTGGCTATCTGAGGATCCAAAGACCACTCGGTACTCACTATCTGCGAAGATCTGCTCAGACTGTCGGCAAGCACATTCCTCTTGCCAGGAATGAAGCGAGCTGATAGTGTTATCGAGTGGACTTCGGACCACCTCAGAATCTATACTGCAAGATGGGATAGCTGTTGTGAAAAGGTACCTCCCTGCTTGTTGATATAAGCCACTACCGTGGTGTTGTCGCTCATCACCACCACGGAGTGGCCGGCCAGAGTCCATTGGAACTGTTGAAGGGGCAGATATACGGCCTTCATCTCTAGCAGGTTGATGTGTAGGTACTTTTCTGATTCTGACCAAAGGCCTGAGACCCTCTGATTCAGAATGTGGGGCTCCCAACCTTCTTTTGACGTGTCCGAGAACAGTGTCAAATCCGGGGGAAGAACGAGAAGATCCACTCCCTTTCGTAGGTTTTCGTCAATCAGCCACCACCGCAGGTCCGCCTGTTCCGTGTGTCCTATAGGGACCAGAGAGTCCGGAGAATCGGAGCCCTACCAGGACTTGAGCCGCCATTGCAGGGATCTCATCCTGAGACGGCCGTTCGGGACCAGACGGGCCAGGGAGGCTAGGTAACCTAAAAGACGTAACCATGATTGGGCTGGAAGCTCTTCCCGCCTGAAGAAGGGCTCTGCCACCCTCCTCAGCCTTGCTATTCTGTCGTCTGAGGGAAAGGCTTTGAGGAGATTGGTGTCTAATAACATGCCTAGTCGTTGGGTCGGCTGCAGAGAGGACTTCTCGAGATTTACCATGATCCCCAGATCTTGGCAAAGTCCCAGAAGCCTGTCTCGGTGTCGAAGAAGGGTCGACTCCGAGTCTGCCAGGATCAGCCAGTCGTCCAGATATCGGAGGAGACGGATGCCGTTCCTGTGCGCCCATGACGAAATTAGGGTGAAAACTGGTGAACACCTGAGGTGCTGTGGAGTGACCAAAGCACAGGACCTTGAACTGGTAGGTCTTGCTGTCTAGGCTGAATCTCAAGTACTTCCTGGAAGACGGATGGATTGGGATCTGGAAGTACGCGTCCTTCAGATCCAGTGTGCACATGAAGTCTTGTGGTCTCACTGCAAGTCTGACCGTGTCCGCTGTCTCCATGCTGAACGAAGTTTGTTTGACAAACTTGTTCAGAGCTGAGAGATCGATGATGGGTCTCCAGCTTCCAGACGCCTTCCTTACAAGAAAGAGTCGACTGAAGAAGCCTGGGGAGCCGCCGTCGACATCTTGGAGAGCATCCTTCTTGAGCATGGTCTCGACTTCTGCCCGAAGGGCTAGCCCCTTTGCTGATCCCATGGCATAGGAGCTCAACGACACTGGATTCGCTGTCAGGGGAGGTTGAGATGTTGTGAATGGGACGCGATATTCTAGGCAGATCACAGAGACCGTCCAGGAATCGGCCCCATGTTGCTGCCACCTGTGCACGCAACTTTGTAGGCATCCCCCCACAGGTGGACACGCAGGGGGACTGCCAATCCTAGCGTTTATGGCCACGGCCGCTCCCTCTAGGAGTCTTGCCTCCCCTGGAGGACTTACCACCCCTCCTGTCCTTGACAGGAAAGGGCTGTGGCTTAGACACCTTCGTCTTAGCTGCCGGAGCCTGCTTCGGTGTCCTGCGAGGCTGCTGTTGATACTGTTGTGGAGCTGGAGGCTTGTAGGGCTGAGATGTGAGGGCCCTTTGGAGGAGCAAATCCTGATTTGACTTCCTCCACCTCTCAGCTGTGCGTTCTACATCCTTGGGCTCAAACAAGCTTCCTCCAAGGATGGAGGAGTGTCTGAGCCTGCAGACATCCACGGCGGGGACCTTCGGATGGAACTTCTCGGTCACCGCATCGCGTCGCTTTAAGATCGAGTTGGCTCACAGGTTGGTAACCTGGTGGGCCAGGAACTCGATGGAGCGAGTGCCCGAGAGGAGAAACGTCTCCAGGGCCTTCCTATTGCTCTCCTTAGACAAGTCCTCGGAGTGCAATAGGATGCCCAGAGAACCCAGCCAGACGTCCAGCCACGAAGTGGCCTGCATGGCACACTTCGCGACCTTCTGGCTAAGGATCTCTGAAGCCGAGAATGTCACCTGCCGGGAGGAGAGCTTCTCAAGAGGAGTTCCCCTTGTGAGCTCTTCCACCGAGTGGTGTAGGGGAAGAGCTACACTGGACTCCCCCATGATCTCAAAATACCTCCTCTGCTGTAAACGAGGAGGTGGGAGGAGTTTGTTCCCGGCAGAGGAACGGCTGGAGGAGGCGAGTTCCGAGAGCTGAGCTTTGACCTTGTCTCTGGCACTCTTCACCCCCTGGGACCAAGGCAAAGCTGCGCTGGCCCTTGGGGGTTTTTGGGTACCATAGACTTGGTCTAGGACCGTATCCTTGCCTTTGCGAGGGCCGATCTCCGGGTCCTTGAACCTGTCGAGTTGCCTCATCAGATTCAAGACCTGCCAGAAGGCATGCTCAGACTCATGCTGCTCTCCTCCCTGTGGAATGGCAGCTATGTCTCCCGTCCCCAGAGGCTCTTCTTGGGGAGACACATGGACGTTCTCCCGGGGTCTGGTTGGCTCTGGACGGATCCGTGAAGACGACTTAGGAATTGTCTTTTGAGTCCTTGGGTTCCCTCCTGGGCGGGATACAGGACTCCAGCAAAGGGGTCTGGAAGGTATCTTCCACGCGAGACGTTTCTCTTCCTGGAGGCGGGGATCCCCCCATTGGTGCCGTGGGAGAGGCCCTCACCTCGCTGGACTCTCCTGAGGACGGAAAGACTTCGTCCACAGGAGAAGGAGAAAACGACCGCGAAGGGGATGGAGCCTTCCTAATGGACCTCTTACGAGCCAACTTCTCCCTGGGAGATGTCATCACGAAGTCCACTCCTCTCCTTCTCTTCAGCGGGGGTGAGTCTGTCTTTGGTCTGAGTCCCAGATCAGCGAGGGCTGGCTTCACAGCCTGCACCACCGCTTTCATCAGGTGACCAAACCAAGATTAACGGGTGACGGACGCAGTGTCAGTAATCCCTGCTGGAGGGAAGGGGATCTCCTGATCCTTCGAAGTGGACGCAACAGGGCCTACCTGGAAAGAAGAAAGGGAAGAATGTTGCCTAAACCTCTCCGGAGACTCTTCCTGGTCCTGGGTGAGAGCCCTGCGCTTGCGCGGTGGCGATCCTGATGGCAATCTGGAAGTAGGCGTCCCTGTCATAGGCATGAGCTGCGGAACCCGGCAAGAACGGGGGTCGCGCTGGGGCTCGCGCGATGGAGCATTCAGAGGGTCGCGCGCGGAGATAAACGAGCGAGTGGGCGCGCTGGCGAGGGGGCGCGTTGGCACGCAGGTGAAGGTGCGCGCGGGCGCGCAGGTGAATGAGCGCGCAAGGGTAGAGAAGATCGCTGTCGGTCAGGAGAATGATGAAGCGCAGGAGATCGACGGCGCGTGGGCACGCGATAGCGCGTTGGCGAACGATGGCGCGTAGTGCGTGCAGGTGATCGACCGCGCGCAGGAGATTTAGCTCGTGTGCGCTTCGGAGACCTGTGACGATCCGAGTCATTGACGCGCTGGCGAGCGCTTGCGCACAGGCGAAGGATCGCGGGGGCGCTCAGGAGATCGTTGGCGAGTGTCGACGCGCAGTCAGCTGGCGAGGAAACGCGCAAGGGCGAACGCTTGCGGTCGGGCTCAGGAGAAAAGACTCGTGGGCGCGCAGGAACTCTTGAAGTGCAGACCAGGGAGCGTGCGCGCTGTTGCGCAGGCGAAGATGGGCGCACAGGAGCGCGAGGGCGAGGCGAAGGAGTAAGGTCCTTGCCTGGGTCCAGATCCGAAGATCTAGGGCACGTGGGAGAGCGTTGGCGCACAGGGTGCGCATCAGGAACAAGGTGCGCGCTGACGAGCAGGAGATCGTGTGCGCTCAGGAGACCGATGGCGCGCCTGGCGCGCAGCAGGAACAGAAGGCCGCTGACGGCTAGCAGGGGAGCGCTGGCGAGCAGGAGAGCGTTGACGACCAGAAGAGCGCTGGCGAGGGGAGTCTGAAGGCTGCAGCTCAAGGAGAGCACATGTGCGCTACTGCGCCCGAACGCGCAGCTGAGCGCACAGGGGAACCCACACCATGGGAGACATCCCTTTGCCCCGAAGGGACCGGTGCCCGTCGGGTAACGGGGTGAGAAGGCGCCTGCTGCGCATCTGCAACCAGGGGCGAAGGTAGGCCGGAAGGACTGGAAGGTCTGGCAGGCGTAGGAGATCGTGAGCGATCTGCGGAGCGGTCCAAGGACGTGGCTGCTACGGTCTGCTCCCAACGAGAAGAATCCTCTGCAGGGGAAGGCGGCGAAGACGACCCGAAGAGGCGCCTCTTAACTCCCTTGTAGGGAGAAGGGAGGCCCCCTACGGCGAAGAGGAGGACGAGCCTTACGGCGAAGGCGGCCTCGAGGAAGGGCATCCACATCGTCGATCCTCCGAAGTGGAGTCTCTGTCAGTGCACTCCCCCGAGGAGTAGACGCACCCGCAGGAGAGACCGTGGGACTCAACTTCCCCTTCGAAGGATGTTCGGAAGGGGAGGCTGAGCCTTCAGCAACGTCCGCAACAGCAGCAGCAACAGAGGTTTGACCAGACCCGTCGGAAGCCTCTGCCACAACCACGTCGACAATAGACAGAGGGTCTACCTCTGCTATAACAGGCGATTGCTTGACAGCAGCCACCAACTGGATCAGGTCAAACAGGGCTTCCTTGGAGGGCAAGCCCTTAAGCCCCAAGGAAGCCCAAAGCTGAAAGAGATCATCATTAGACACAGCATGGTCATCACCATAATGAGAATCAAAATCCTCCCCCGGAGGAGGAGGGGGAGCTGCCCCGCTATGGGAGGCAACGCCCTCTCCCGCACCTCGAGGTCGGAAAACAGAACAATGGCCTACGCTACCACTCGATGGCCTCTCACGAGAGGCCGACCGAGTGGGAGCTTCGGAAGAGGTTCGGGCGGCGGAAGAAGAGTTCTTGGAGCCCTCCTTCTTCAAGGCAGCCCTTGAAGGAGAAAGGTCTCTCTTGGACTTCTTCTTACGCCGCCGGGCAAACCTCTCCCACTGGGAGGTAGACCACTCCCTGCACTCACTACAAGTTACGTCTCTAGCACACCGTTGACCTCGACACTGCGGGCAAAGGGTATGAGGATCCGTCTCGACCGCCGACATGAAGGTTCCACAGGGGCAGCCGGAGAGTCCAGGGCATTTGCGCATAATTGCGATGAAGGTAGAGGCCAACTTCCAAACACACAAAGCTGAAGAAAAAGAAAAAACAGATTAAGGCTGTCAAAAGCGAGGACGAAAGACAGACACGTCTGCTCATCGTCCGAGCCAAAAGTGAAGTGGGACAATTCAACGGTGTGTGGGGGGGAATGGGTAGCAAGCTACCCCTTCCCCTACCCCCTTGCTAACTAGCGCGGGGGTAGTTAACCCTCGTTAAAATCTAATGGCTCGTCATTTTCAGCTACGCCGAAAGTAAACCCTATGTAAATAGCGTGGTTTGTATTTCGGTTACGGAACAAGTAGAATTACAGCAGCCGTACGAAGAAGAAAAGAAGAAGATAACAGGAAACGTGCTGTTTAAGAAAGAAGGAATAGAGAAAAGAAAAGAATATATTTTTTAGATGTGGAAAAAAAGAGAAGAAAATAAAAGAATTAGAATAAAGAAGAAAACCAAGGAGGTACCGATGGAAAGGCAAATCCCTCCACCCAACAACAGAACTGAACTGAACTGATTTCTGAAACCATTCATTTCCGACAGGTACGAGTGTCATTTTTGAAGAGAATGGACCTTTTTCTAAAGATAATCAGTAGTTTTTATTCCCTAGGTTACATTACCCTATAATAAAGTACAATACCGAAATAATAACCAATCATTGATGTTTTTAATTTTTGCGAGCAAAGCGAGTACACAGCGGGGCAAGAATCAGAGTAAGATATTTTGGTATTATTGTACTGTATTACAGGGCAATGTAAGCTAGGGAAAAAAACTACTTTTTCCTATAGAAAAAATTCTGCTCTCTTCGAAAATAACACTCGTTCCCGTCGCAAATGAATAGTTTCAGAAATCAATATATAAATAAGAAAATAAATTGTATACAGTGATGCCTCATGATACGAAATTAATCCGTTCAGGATGCGGTTTCGTATCCTGAGTCGCGTTTTACATGCAAATAGCCTAATCTGTTCCAAGCCTTACAAAAAGTCACCTTTTCTTTCATAAACATGCTAAACTGTAGTAATAAACATGCAATGCAGCCATTTCTATCATTCAATAATTAACCCAACCGTTAAAAACAGCCTAATCCATTCCAGAAACCACTATGAGATTATTCAATAATGTAGTTATACCCAAGTTATCCCCCCCAAGCCCAAAGAAAACGGTCCGTTTTCTTTACTACTGTATAAAAGTTAGGGTATTGTATGTACGTAAAGCATTTAGATCAGTGAAGGTGTATTGTTACCTGTACGTACACCTAAATTAAGGATTGATACCTGTACGTACTCTGAAAAAAAGGTTACAGTTAATTAGTGTAACAAAAAAGTTAAAACTTATCTTTTGATTGAGACGATGTCCGATAGCGAAGTCGCGGCAGAGGAGGATGTCATAAGGCAGAAAACATAACAAGTGACAGACTACGTACAGTAATTTACACACTTAACACATTAACACTTAAACTTTACGAAATAAAAAAATGGCAGAAATAATTAACACTTAACATTACGTATGGAAAAACTATAAAATGAAAGAAAAAATTACTTTAACACTCAACGGTAACATAAAACTAAAAATTGAATTTTTTTTTTGCTTTTTTATAACTTTACGTTTTTCATATTTTCTAAATCTCTTCTACTTCTTCATCACTTTCTTTTTTCTGTTTCTTTTCTTTACTTTCACCTTCTACTTCTTCATCACTTTCTTTTTTCTGTTTCTTTTCTTTACTTTCACCTTCAACTTCATCACTTTCTTTTTTCTGTTTCTTTTCTTTACTTTCACCTTCTAATTTTTCATCCCTTCCTCTTTTCTGTTTCTTTTCTTCACTTTCACCTTCATCTTGGCCTACTAATACCGCTGGCCTTTTTAATAAGAAACTATCCATTGAAGCTTGTTTCTGCCTACTTTTCAACACATTTCTAAAATGCGTTAGGCAAACGTCATTGCAGTATTGAAGCGCACGGTTGGTATAAACTTTTTCTGGATGTTCCTTTTCGACGTAGTCTGCCATTTTATGGAAACATGCAAGAATTTCCTTGATGTCTGCCGTTTTCAAAGGTGCAACATCCTCCTCATCACCGCTAGAGAACTACTCTTGAACATCACTCACTTACATCGTCTCCAACTCCTTCAGGTCGTCCGTCGTCAACTCCTCGTGGTGCTCCCCGATAAGTTCATCTATATCCTCCGCGCTAACTTCCAGCCCCATGGACGTACCAAGATGTACGATGTCAGCCACCTCAGACTGCTGAATTGGTTCAGGATCGTCAACGATCTCGGCTTCGCCTCCAGGCTTCCCGAACCCCTCGAAGTCTCGTGCAGAGACAGCATCAGGCCACAGCTTCCTCCAAGATGAGTTCAGGGTACGCCTCGAAACTTCCTGCCAAGCGAGATCGATGAGTTTGAGGCATATCACGATGTTAAAGTGATCTTTCCAAAATTAACGCAGAGTGAGGTTTGTACTCTCTGTGACTTGGAAACATCTCTTTTAGAGATGCTTCGTGTACAATTTTTTAAAATTTGAAATAACTTGCTGGTCCATGGGCTGGAGGAGAGGGGTGGTGTTAGGCGGTAGATATAGGACCTTTATGAAGGAATACTCGGCCAGAAGATATTCCTCGAGGCCAGGAGGGTGAGCTGGAGCATTGTCCAACACCAGCAGACATTTCATAGGGAGGCGCTTTTCTTCCAAATATTTTCGGAAAGTCGGACCGAAGCAGACATTCACCCAATCAATGAACAGTTGCCTCGTTACCCAGGCTTTTGCATTCGCCTTCCACATCACGGGAAGGTTCTCCTTGATGACTTCG
>NC_090732.1:70750937-70803437 GCF_036898095.1 Palaemon carinicauda
GGGTCGTCTTGCAGGTAGTGGGCTGTGAAAGTCGTTTGACACTTCCACACCCCTGCTTGTAGAACCTGCGTCACTGAAAAGTTTTTCTTGAAGGCCAGGGAGGTAGCTACTCCCCTGACATCATGAGCTCTAGGACGACGTGATAGAGGAGGGTCAGGATTCAGGGACAGATGGATTGCCTTTCAAATCCATGCTGAGATGGTGTTCTTGGTAACCCTCTTCTTCGATCTCAAAGTACTAACAAACAAAGCCCGCACTTGGGGACGAACTGCAGCTGTTCTCTTCAGGTATAGCCTCAGACTCCTTACTGGGCACAGTAGGAGATGGTCTGGGTCATCTGTTACGGAATGAAGACTCGAAATCCGGATTGAGTCGAAGCGAGGGTCCGGCACTCCCGGATTCTGAGTCTTAGCAATAAACTCAGGGACGAAGCTGAACGTTACCTCCCCCCATCCCCTTGAATGGGCGATGTCATACGAGAGACCATGAAGTTCGCTAACTCGCTTGGCTGACGCCAAAGCTAGTAGGAACACCATCTTCCAAGTCAGGTGGCGATCTGAAGCCTGGCGTAATGGTTCGGGGATTCCATATTCGAGCGATCAAGTACTCGGACAATAGGGAATCCCTGCTCCCCGCTGGGGGTTGTGAAACTGCCGCGGCCTACGTAAGGTGTGTGCGAAGGTGAAAAGTGACTTGTCCCAGGCAGTTGCCCTGGAGTCCCTCAGAAGGAAATCCAGGCTAGGACTCTCCCAATACCACCTCGTTAGGGTATGGGGACATGACAGTATTACAACTAATACTAGGAACACAAGGAAGCATGGTCTACCTGCAGTGGTTTGAGGTCAGCTGTGCAGAGAACCCAGGATGCTGCTTTCTCTGTGGGAGGAGAGGATGAAGAAAAGAATAAGGGCCAGACAGATCTTTTCATTCATGCAGATTAACACCAGGTAACAATGCCCTCAACCTTCTGCTACTTGTCCATCAAGGAGCCTGAGGTTTAGACCAGCTGTTGTGAAGCCACCACAGGGCCGATAGAAACGTATCGAGCCTCCTGTGGGTAATGTCTTGCAGGTAAGGGGCTGAGAAGGTCTGATGCTTCAACATCCCCACTTGTAGGACCTGCATCACTGAAAGATGCTCCATGAAGGGCAGGGACGTATCTAAGCCCCTGACATCATGGGCTCTAGGGCGATGCGACGGAGAAGGGTCAGGATTCAAGGCAGGGTGTAGCACCCTGCGACTCCGGGCCGAGATGGTACTCTTGGAGACCCTTCTCCTCGTTACCCAGGATCCACGAACGAGACTTGAGCCTGGAGATGAACTGCAGCTGTTCTCTGAAGACACCAACTCGGACTCCCTACCGGCAAGGTAGGAGATGGTCTGAGTCATCTGCTACAGGACGGAGACTCGAACCCTGGAAGGAGTCGAATAGCGGGTCCGGCACTCCTGGATTCTGAGTTCTCTGAAGACACCAACTCGGACTCCCTACCGGCAAGGTAGGAGATGGTCCGAGTCATCTGCTACAGGACGGAGACTCGAACCCTGGAAGGAGTCGAATAGCGGGTCCGGCACTCCTGGATTCTGAGTCTCGGCAACAAACCTCAGGGACGGACCTGAATGTTGCCTCCCCCTAACCCCCTGAATGGGCGAAGTCGTAAGAGAGACCATGTGACTCGCTTGGCTGAAGATAGGCTAGCAGGAACACTGTCTACCCAGAAAGGTGGTGGTCTGGGGACTTACATAGTGGTTCGTCAGGGGGTCTCTTTAGAGACTCGAGGACTCGAACCACGTCCCAAGGAGGAGGTCTCACCTTCGACTGAGGGCAGGAGAGGACAAGGCTTCGCATGCGAAGGAAGAGTTCCAGCGGGGGGAGAAATGTTTGTCCCTAGAGCCAGGAGGCAAGACTTAAGGCTGAGGGATAGCCTTTCACAGTCGAAACTGAAAGGCACATTTATCCCGCAATCCCACTAGGGGCTCCGCTATTGCTGGAAGCGGCATTGTGTGGAGGGATGCCCTCTCCCCGACACCGGCCACAGAAACTCGCTCTATCGCCTGGGAGACTACTGCGGAAGACTTGCGCAGGTGTCCAGGCCTCCTTTTCGCCACTTGTTGCGAAAATCCTCTCTCTTTGAGGAGATGCTGGATAGACTCCCGGCGGGAAGTGGAGCAAGCTACGGAGGCAACACATCGATGGTGTCCAACCGTTGCTGGAAGGCATCCTACCACAGGGCCTTGGGATCCGTGACCGGGGAGCAGTACAGCGGGAGCTTAGAGCTCAGTGCTGTAGCGAACCGGTCCACCGAGGGAGCCCCACCGAGGCAGGACTTGTAGGCTACTTGAGGATCCAAAGACCACTCGGAATGTGGTGTCCGTGACACACTGCTCAGACTGACGGCGAGCCCATTCCTTTGCCTGAAATCAAGCGAGCTGCCAAGGAGACCGAGGGGGACTCGGACCATCCCTGTATCTCTACCGCAGGATGGGATGGTTGTACTGAAAAGTACCTCCTTGTCTGGGCCAGAAAGTGGTGTTGTCGATCCTCATAACCACAGAGTAGTCCGCCGGGCTAGGTGGAGCTACTGAAGTGCCAGAAACACGGTTTCCATATCTAGTAGGTCTAGAGAAGGTACTTCCTGGTTCTGACCACCGGCCTGAGAACCCGTGGATCAGAACGTGGACCCCCCCTTTTCTTTGACGCGTCCGAAGACAGCATCAAGTTAGGGGGAAGGACGAGAAGGACCCCTCCCTATTGTAGGCCCTCGTCAGCTTCCCACCCCTATGGGTTCGTCTGTACCGGTTGTCCCCTAGGGGTCTCGGGGTCTGGGGAGACGTGCCCCCGACTCCCCCGCGCCCCGAGTTACCACTGGAGAGAACTCATCCTGGGGCGACTGTGGAAACCAGACGAGCCAGGGAGGAGAGACGTAACAACCTTGGGTTGGAGGGTCTTCTCGTGTGAGGAAAGGTCTCGCGACCTTCCTCTGCCTTGGTACCCTGTCGTTTGAAGGGAAGGCTACGGGAGATAGGAGCCTAAGACCAGGCTCGGTATACCAGACTCTGAGAGGGCTGCGGGGAGGACTCCTCGAGGACCACCATGATCTTTAAAACTTGGTAAAGTCTGAGGAGCTTGTCCCGATGACGAAGAAGGGATGCCTTCGAGTCTGCCAGGATCGGCCAGTCACCCAGGAAACGGAGTGGCCGGATGGCGATGCTGAGAGCCCATCAAGAGATCCGAGAGGAAGTATCGGAGAACTGTTGAGGTGCCATGGAGAGGCCGAAGCACAGCCCTTGAACTGGTATATCCGCCTTCTAGGCGGACTCCAAGGTACTTCCTTGAAGATGGGTGAACCGGGACCGGAAGTACGAGTCCTAACGGACCAGTGTACTGTACACATGAAGACTTGTGGTCTCACCGCAAAGCTGACCGCGTCTGCTGTCGCTATGCTGAACGGAGACTGTTTGACAACCCTGTACAGAGTCGAGAAGGGAAGGAGACGATTACGGAGGCCTCGAAACCCGTTGGCCACCTCTTGGAGGGGGCATCTCTCCCACATGGACTGGACTTTCGCCCGGAGGGCCCGTCCCCTCACCGATCCCTACCCAGGGAGGAGGGAGGGGCTCGAAACCAACCGGGACTGTTGAAGGATACAAGCTCGGAGAGCTGGCCCTCGGCCTAGTCTCTGGCGCTCTCCATTCCCTGCGACCAGGGCAAGCTGCACTGGCGTAAGGGAGTCCTTGGGTGAGTAGAACTCAGTCCAGGACAAAATCCTTCCCTTACCGAAGAGGAAATCTCTGAATCTGGGATCCCATAGAGGTTTCTCCTGAGGGCCAGAACCTGCCAGAACACAAGTTCCGACCCCTGGAGCTCCTCCTCCTGATGGACTGGCAGCAAGGTCTCCCATCCCCGGAGGCTCTTCCTGGGGAGACTCGTAGACATGCCCCAAGGGTCGAACTGGATCCTGTTGGATCCTTGCGGAAAACAGGGCCTTAGGATCCCTCCTAGGAGAGAAACAGGACCCCAGCGACGAAGGACGTAGGCTTCGCCCCCTCTGCACGATAGGACCCTCAGGAAGAGGCAGGGATTCTCCCAATGGAGTGAAGGGGGAGAGGACCGGGTCTTCCGACCCTCCTGGGGATGGGTAGTGCTCATCCGCAGGGGAGGGGAGATTAAGTCCGAGGAGGGCTCATCGCCTGCGTAAGGACTCGCGAAGGGACAGGATAGTCCTTGGGGGAGATATCATGCCAGAGATTCCTCTCACCCCCTTCAGGGGGAGAGGAAGCTGCTACTGATTAGTGACCCCAGTCAGAAGGGACAGGCTCATCGCCTGCTTGAACGTTCTGACGACGGCATCCCACCAGGGATGCCGGCCAACCCTTGCGCTGACAGAGAGTCCCTCTGGAGGGAAGAGGATCGTTCGATCCTCTGGGGGAGATGACACAAGAGGGTTCTGAACCGCCCGTAGAGAATCTGCAAAGAAGGGAGAAGAGACCTTTGACCTATCCGGAAAATCCCCCCCTCTGGAGAGGGCGCTGCTCTGCGCTGCGAGGGAGGGAAACGCGGAGGTGGCCTGACCGCCATAAGCCCTGATGTAAACAGGGCGCGGTCACGTCGGAGAACGGTGCGCCGATCACGCTGACGATCGCACGAAAAGCACAGATCTGGGTAGCGCTTGAATAAAGCATGCGTAGCAGTATAACCGCACCCACATGCCCGCGCGAGCGTATCGGTGTCCGCGTGAACGATCCCCGCGCTTCCGCGCGTATGCAGATCGCTGGCGCTTGCGCGTGAAAGATCGTGGGCGATAGCGAGGGAAACCATCCCACGCGCGAACGATCTCGGCGAAAAAGATTGCCGGCGCTAGCGCCATCGGCGATTGCGTGTGGGAAACCATCCCACGCGCGGAAGAATAACGCTGACGATCCTCGGCGCTTACGCGAATACGAAGATCGTCGGCACTAGCGCGAGAGAAGACCGTAGGACAGTGAGCGGGAAACCATGGTGCCCGCGTGCGTATGATCTCCAACTATGAAAGACGATCGTCGGCGATTCGCGCGAGCACGGATGATCTTCGACGCTCACGCGTGAGCGAAGACTGTCGGCGCTCGCGCGCGAGAGAAGATAGTTGGCGATCACGAGTGGGAAACCTCTGTGCCCGTGCACGGAGGAACTACGACGATCGCGAGCGGGAAACCGCGCGCGGACAATCCGTGTGATGGATGCGTGAGCCTCAATGGTCGCGCGCGGGAACCCATCCCGTGAACGGAACGATCTTCGGCGCTTACGCGAATTGTGAAGATCGTCGGCGCTCGCGCGCCTAGCGCCGAATCCGAAGATCGGCGGCTAACGGCCGTCGACAATCGCGCGGTTCTCGTTGCCGTGCGCGGGAAATACATCCCGCGCACAGAATGATCATCGGAGCTTATGCATACTAAGAAGATTGTTGGTGCTTGCGCGCTTAGCGCCGATCCGAAGATCGCCGGCTAACGGCCGTCGATGATCGCGTGCGGAGAACCGAGCGCGGACGGCCTCGTTGTCGCGCGCAGGAAACCATCCCGTGCACAGACCAATCCTCAGCGCTTATGCGCACTAAGAAGATCGTCAGCGCTTGCGCGCGCTGATCCGAAGATCGCCGGCTAACGACCGTCGCCGGGTTAACGATCTTCAATGATCGCGCGCGGAAAAACCGCGAGCGGAAGGGCCTTGGAGATCGCGCGCGGGCGATCTACAGCATTTACGCGTTAGCACGTAACAGAAGATCGTCGGGTAACGATCCTAGACGATCGCACGCGGGATGGTTTCCCACGCGCGGGCGATCATCAACGCTTACGCGTTAGCGCGTATCAGAAGATCGTCGGCTAACGATCCTCGACGATCGCTGGATCGCGCGCAGGAAATAATCCCGCACGCGGGCGGTCTTCAGCGCTTATGCGCGAGTGAGGATCGTAGGCCCCTGTGTAACAGAAGATCGTCGGAAAACGTTGAAGGATCGGCTAACTCGTAGAGGACCAGAAGGTCTACTTCAGTGCCGACGATCAACTGAGGGACTGCTAAATACTCTGAGGAGTGGTCTCTGTGAGGTACCTTTCCCGCGAACGGGAGAGGTGTCCTTCGTAGAAGAGAGTTAGAGACACCGTAGGCTGAAACGCTGGTGAGCGCCAGAGCGCTATCTCAGGAACCACAACGATGTGCGCAAATGTGCAGGGCTGGAACAGGGTGTCTCTGAAGACAGACTCAGGAACAGCAGGAACAGCAGTCGAGCGCTAGCGCGTAAGGGAACGTTGGCGCGCAGGTGATACCTGGCACTTAAGGAACTTACTCAAGGTGTGAGAAAGTCTCTCCTGCCCCGAAGGGAGGAGCCCGTTAGATAACGGGGGCGTGGGCGCCCAAGGCATGTCTGCAGTCAGGAACGGATACAGCAGGCAACAGGTACACTGAGGGACTAACGTAGCCTGAGTAGCGAGGCCCCGAGGGGATTAGTTGCGAGACCCCGAAGGGTTAACGCAACGAGAAACCGAAGTTTCTCTGTCACTAATCACCGAAGTGTAGAAGTGACTAAAGTTACGAGAGCCTGAGGGAACTGCGTAACTAAAGCTCCGAGACCCCGAAGGGTCAGGGAAAAAGAGAAACCGAAGTTTCCCTGTCACTAAACACCGAAGTGCTAGTGACTGAACAGCAAGCTGATGACGACAGGAACAAACCTCCGAAGAGGAGTCTCTATGAGTGGCCTCTCTTGCGAACGAGAGAGGTGAGCACTTCGTAGAAGAGACTGGTGATGGAGCCCCGAAAGGCCGTGAGATCAGCAGACGTAAACAGGAACAATCCTCCGAAGAGGAGTCTCTGTGAGTGTCCTCTCACGCGAACGGGAGGGGACACTTCGTAGAAGGGACAAAAGGAGCAATCCTCCGAGAAGGAGCCCTTAGTGCAACCTCCCTCGTGAACGAGAGAAGGCCAGACTGATCCTGCAGCTGCTCAGCCCCTTGAGCGTAGCTACAGAAGTGACCGCTCAGCCCCGAGAGCATAGTCGCTAGTACCATGGTCTAGCCTTGCAACCGCTCAGCCCCTTGAGCAAGTCACAAGGGTGGCCGCTCAGCCCCAAGAGCATAACTGCCTAGGGACCAAGGAAAGTAAAAAAGGAAGTTAACCCTTTAACCCCCAGGCTATTTGGAAATTTCCAACCCTTAACCCCCAGAGAGTGTTTTTTCCCAGCACATTTTGCAGTATTTTTTTTTAAATTGCTTTAACAGCCTTAATTTTTGTCATAGAGAGGTCAGGTTGGTCTCATTCTCTTGGAAAATGCCTGAATTTTTCCAAAAAATTATCAAAAATCTGAAAAATGATATTTTGATAATAAAATGAATTTTTGAATATACTTACCCGGTGATTATATAGCTGCAACTCTGTTGCCCGACAGACAACTCTACGGTAAAAACTCGCCAGCGATCGCTACACAGGTTGCGGGTGTGCCCAACAGCGCCATCTGTCGTCCAGATACCCAGTACTCAATGTAAACAAAGACTCAATTTTCTCCTCGTCCCACTGCGTCTCTATTGGGGAGGAAGGGAGGGTCCTTTAATTTATAATCACCGGGTAAGTATATTCAAAAATTTATTTTATTATCAAAATAACATTTTTCAATATTTAACTTAGCCGGTGATTATATAGCTGATTCACACCCAGGGGGGTGGGTAGAGACCAGCAATATATGTTTACACTTTTATGAGCTAAGAGTTTTTATTTCATTTTAGAAGTTATCAAAATAACAAAAACAAAATAAATAGGTACCTGGTAAGGAAGTCGACTTGAACAATTACTCTGCCTTTTAAGTACGTCTTCCTTACGGAGCCTCGCGATCCTCTTAGGATGCTGATCGACCCCTAGGATCTGAAGTATCAAGGGTTGCAACCCATACAACAGGACCTCATCAAAACCCCTAATCTAGGCGCTCTCAAGAAATGACTTTGACCACCCGCCAAATCAACCAGGATGCGAAAGGCTTCTTAGCCTTCCGGACAACCGGACAACCCAAAAAACAACAATAAAAACATTTCAAGAGAAAGATTAAAAGGGTATGGAATTAGGGAATTGTAGTGGTTGAGCCCTCACCCACTACTGCACTCGCTGCTACGAATGGTCCCAGTGTGTAGCAGTCCTCGTAAAGAGACTGGACATCCTTTAGATAAAAAGACGCAAACACTGACTTGCTTCTCCAATAGGTTGCGTCCATTATACTTCGCAGAGATGTATTTTGCTTAAAGGCCACGGAAGTTGCGACAGCTCTAACTTCGTGTGTCCTTACCTTCAGCAATGCTTGGTCTTCCTCACTCAGATAGGAATGAGCTTCTCGTATTAACAGTCTGATAAAATAGGATAAAGCATTCTTTGACATAGGCAAAGATGGTTTCTTAACTGAACACCATAAAGCTTCAGATAGGCCTCGTAAAGGTTTAGTTCGTTTTAAATAGAACTTAAGAGCTCTCACAGGGCATAAGACTCTTTCTAGTTCATTGCCTACCATATTCGATAAACTGGGAATATCGAACGATTTCGGCCAAGGTCGAGAAGGTAGCTCATTTTTGGCTAGAAAACCAAGTTTTAGTGAACATGTAGCTTTTTCTGACGAAAATCCGATGTTCTTGCTGAAGGCATGAATCTCACTGACTCTTTTAGCTGTGGCTAAGCATACCAGGAAAAGTGTCTTTAAGGTGAGATCTTTCAGGGAGGCTGATTGTAGCGGCTCAAACCTGTCTGACATGAGGAATCTTAGTACCACGTCTAAATTCCAACCAGGTGTAACCAAACGACGCTCCTTCGTGGTCTCAAAAGACTTAAAGAAGTCCTGTAGATCTTTATTGTTGGAAAGATCTAAGCCTCTATGCCGGAAGACCGATGCCAACATGCTTCTGTAGCCCTTGATAGTGGGAGCTGAAAGTGATCGTTCTTTTCTCAGGTATAAGAGAAAGTCAGCTATTTGAGCTACAGAGGTACTGGTCGAGGATACAGATACTGACTTGCACCAGTTTCGGAAGACTTCCCACTTCGATTGGTAGACTCTAAGAGTGGATGTTCTCCTTGCTCTAGCAATCGCACTGGCTGCCTCCTTCGAAAAGCCTCTAGCTCTCGAGAGTCTTTCGATAGTCTGAAGGCAGTCAGACGAAGAGCGTGGAGGCTTTGGTGTACCTTCTTTACGTGTGGCTGACGTAGAAGGTCCACCCTTAGAGGAAGACTTCTGGGAACGTCTACTAGCCATCGAAGTACCTCGGTGAACCATTCTCTCGCGGGCCAGAGGGGAGCGACTAGCGTCAACCTTGTCACTTCGTGAGAGGCGAACTTCTGCAGTACCTTGTTGACAATCTTGAACGGTGGGAATGCGTATAGATCTAGATGCGACCAATCTAGGAGAAAGGCATCTATATGTATTGCTGCTGGGTCCGGGATTGGTGAGCAATATATTGGGAGTCTCTTGGTCATCGAGGTTGCAAAGAGATCTATGGTTGGTTGGCCCCAAGTGGCCCAAAGTCTCTTGCATACATCCTTGTGGAGGGTCCATTCTGTTGGAATTACTTGCCCCTTCCGACTGAGACAATCTGCCATGACATTCAAGTTGCCTTGGATGAACCTCGTAACTAGTGAAATGTTTTGACCTTTTGACCAGATGAGCAGGTCCCTTGCTTGGAGATGTACGCCAAGGCAGTGGTGTTGTCCGAGTTCACTTCCACCACTTTGCCTTGAAGGAGAGACCTGAAGCTTTTCAAGGCCAGATGTACTGCCAGTAGCTCCTTGCAGTTGATATGCATTATCCTTTGACTCGAGTTCCATAGTCCCGAACATTCCCGACCGTCTAATGTCGCGCCCCAGCCTACGTCCGATGCGTCCGAGAAGAGAACGTGGTTGGGAGTCTGAACAGCTAGGGGAAGACCCTCTCTTAGGCTGATACTGTCCTTCCACCAAGTCAGGCAAGACTTCATCTTCTCGGAAATGGGGATCGAGACCGCTTCTAGCGTCTTGTCCTTTTTCCAGTGAAATGCTAGGTGGTATTGAAGAGGACGGAGGTGTAGTCTTCCTAATGACACAAACTGTTCCAGGGATGATAGCGTCCCTATCAGACTCATCCACTTCCTGACTGAACATCGTTCCTTCTTCAGCATGTTCTGGATGCATAACATGGCTTGGCTTGTTCTGGGGGCCGACGGAAAAGCCCGAAAAGCTAGACTGTGAATCTCCATCCCTAAATACACAATAGCTTGGGATGGGACCAGTTGTGACTTTTCCATATTGACAAGGAGACCCAATTCCTTGGTCAGATCTAGAGTCCACTTTAGATCCTTCAGACAGCGACGACTGGAAGAAGCTCTGAGAAGCCAGTCGTCCAAATAGAGGGAGGCTCGGATGTCCGCTAAATGAAGGAATTTGGCTACATTCCTCATCAGCCTCGTAAACACAAGAGGAGCTGTGCTTAGGCCAAAGCACAGGGCTTGAAACTGGTAGACAACCTTTTCGAAAACGAATCTCAGAAAAGGTTGGGAGTCCGGGTGGATGGGGACGTGGAAGTAGGCGTCCCTTAGGTCTAAAGAGACCATCCAGTCTTCCCTTCTGACCGCTGCTAGGACTGACTTTGTGGTCTCCATGGAGAACGTCTGCTTTGTGACAAAGACATTCAGAGCACTGACGTCCAGCACCGGCCTCCACCCTCCTGTCTTCTTTGACACCAAGAAGAGTCGGTTGTAGAATCCCGGAGTTTGACGGTCCGAGACTTTGACCACCGCTCCCTTCTCTAGTAAAAGAGACACTTCCTGTTTCAAGGCTCGTCTCTTGTCTTCCTCTCTGTACCTGGGAGAGAGATCGATGGGAGACGTTGCTAGAGGGGGTTTCCGTACAAAAGGGATCTTGTACCCCTCTCTGAGCAACTTCACAGATTGTGCATCTGCGCCTCTCTTTTCCCAGGTCTGCCAGAAGTTCTTGAGTCTGGCTCCCACTGCTGTCTGAAGAAGCTGGCAGTCAGACTCTGCCCTTAAAGGACTTTGTTCCTTTCTTCTTTCCTCGTTTCCCTTCGGCACGAGCACCTCCTCTGCTGGAGGCTCTGCCACGAAAGGGCGGAATAAAACGGGACGCTGGAGTGTCCATCCTTGGTCTAGCTGACAAGGTAGGCAAAGGGGTAGCTTTGCGAGCGGAGGACGCAACAAGATCGTGAGTGTCCTTCTGTATCAATGAAGCGGCTATTTCCTTAATCAGGTCTTCTGGAAAAAGGCACTTAGAAAGAGGAGCAAAAAGAAGCTCGGATCTCTGGCACGGTGTAACTCCAGCTGAAAGGAATGAGCATAGGTTTTCACGCTTTTTAAGGACTCCGGACACAAATGATGCAGCAAGCTCATTAGACCCATCACGTACGGCCTTGTCCATGCAGGACATAATGAGCAAGGAAGTCTCTTTCTCTGTCGGAGAGATCTTTCTGCTTAGGGCTCCTAGACACCAGTCTAAGAAGTTAAAAACTTCGAAGGCCCTAAAGATACCTTTCAAAAGGTGGTCCAGGTCCGAAGATGACCAACATATCTTTGAGCGTCTCATGGCAAGGCGGCGGGGAGAGTCTACCAGGCTTGAGAAGTCGCCCTGGGCAGAGGCAGGAACTCCCAAGCCGAGAACTTCTCCCGTGGCATACCAGACGCTCGATCTAGAAGAGAGTCTAGCAGGGGGAAACGTAAAGGCTGTCTTCCCTAAACTCTTCTTGGACTGCAACCATTCTCCTATAACCCGCAAAGCTCTCTTGGACGAGCGTGCGAGGACGAGTCTAGTAAAGGCAGGAGTGGTAGACGGCATGCCTAACACAAACTCTGACGGAGGAGAACGAGGAGCCACAGAAACAAACTGGTCCGGAAACATCTCTTTGAAAATGGCCAAAACTTTCCTAAAGTCCAAAGAGGGTTGAGTAGACTTAGGCTCGTCCAATTCTGATTGTGGTTCATCTATGTGTGCAGCAACATCATCATCAGAAAGTCCCTCATCCGATAACTGATGAGGAAACGGCAACGGAGTGGGTAACGGCTGGTTCGCTGAGTCCGGTCGCACGGGTTCATGCGTGACTGAGCCGGACGCAACGTCATGGAACTGCTGCCCAGTCTGTGAGCTGGCAACAACCATGGCAGCGCGGGGACGCACAGCGTCTACTCCAGACTGTCTGGACTGATGTGGGTGCGCAGTGGAAACCACACTGGGTTGCGGAGGTTGACGCACCGCGTCAAAACAAAGCAACTCTGACGGTTGTTGAACCTCCCGAACGTCAACTGAGACCTCCGTGCGTCGCTTAACGTCAACATGCGGCTGGCAGATCACACTGGAACGCATGGGTGGCGGAACTCTCTCAACTGGAGTGCGTGAGAAGGTTACCTCAGCGTCCACAGGACGCACAACCGATCGTGTGGAAGGTTGTAGGCTAGGTGCTGCACTAGCTGGTGCGGCAGCAACCTTCTCCGCACGAAAGTCCTGCATAAGAGACGTCAGTTTTGACTGCATGTCTTGCAGTAGAGACCACTTAGGGTCTACGGGAGCAGGTGCAGCGACACACGGTGTTACTGTCTGAAGCGGTACCGCTTTGCCTCTCTTAGGCGGTGAGCAGTCATCGGATGACGGCAGCGAGTCCGAACTGACCCAGTGGCTACAACCGGGCCGTTGGACTTGCGCTGAAGGGACCGACTTGCGTTTTAACGGTCGTGAGACCTTGGTCCAGGGTTTCTTGCGAGAAACACCTTCCGAAGACGAGGTATAAATGGGCTCTCTCGTCTTAGTTAGGTAGGGGCGATCTTGGGTAGATACGCCCGATACCACGGAGGGAACGTCTGTTCGCTGATTAAAGCCTCTCGAACCCATTTGTCGTACGACATTGCTTCTCCCCTGGACTTGGGAGCTTGCAAGAGGTCCCGGACTAGGAGGACGACAGGCACGAACAGACGAACCCTCAAGCGCAACACTATCCACAACACTATCACTCGGCACTTTAGCACTTCCCACTGCACTTTTGCACTTGAGCTCCTTCACATCCGCCATGAGCTGATTACGGTCACTAGCAAGGGACTCGACTCTCTCACCCAGAGCCTGGATGGCACGCATCATATCAGCCATCGAAGGTTCCTGAGTGCCAGGAGGGGGGTTAGGAGCAACCACTACAGGGGAAGGAATAGGTTGTGGGGCATGAGGAGAGGATATATCAATAGAACGAGAAGAACTTCTCCTAACTCTATCTCTCTCTAGCCTACGTGTATACTTTTGGAATTCGATAAAATCGAATTCCGAAAGCCCAACGCACTCCTCACACCGATCTTCCAATTGACAGGTTTTATCCCGACAATTGGAACAAACAGTGTGAGGGTCGATAGAAGCCTTCGGAAGACGCCTTGAACAGTCCCTAGCATTGCACTTCCTAAATTTTGGGACTTGTGAAGGGTCAGCCATTTTGAATTGGTCAAAGGGAAATTCAAAAACTATCAAAAAGTCATCAACAAAGAATCCGTTATCAAAAAGAGTTCAAGGATTTGTGTGAAGAGAAACCCTGCACAGCGAAAGCTCAAAACTAGAATAAAGTACTTCACCAATTAGTTGTGAAAAAACTCCAGTTTAGCAACAGCGAGTAAGTACGTCTTGTCGATAGCTCGACAGAGAGAAAATTGAGTCTTTGTTTACATTGAGTACTGGGTATCTGGACGACAGATGGCGCTGTTGGGCACACCCGCAACCTGTGTAGCGATCGCTGGCGAGTTTTTACCGTAGAGTTGTCTGTCGGGCAACAGAGTTGCAGCTATATAATCACCGGCTAAGTTAAATATTGAAAACTATGGATTATTTCTGGAAGACATCTTGGATGAGGTCTTCCCATTAGCAGTTTTTAATCTAACATTATTACCTGTAGGTTTCTTCAGAGGTGGTCTTGTTATAATGGGTTTTATGTTTGTGTTTTTCTTTGTATCCTTTTGATCTATTTGTTGAGGTGGATGGTGGACCTCAACTTGAATTTCTGATTTATTCAGTTTATCTTCTGGTCCATTAGAAACATCAACAGACAAAACATCAAATTTATTTGATGTCATAACCTTGACGTTTCTAATGGAGGGTGGAGAGAGAGAGATGGAGGTCTCTCTCTTTTCCTATTTATCAGTGGTGAGGATTTACCAGGTTTTTGCACCTTCCCTACCACAGGTGCACCTGGTAACTTTGTTTCGGGTGGAACTTCCATCAAATCAGGCAAGGACATGGCCTGAGAGAGGTTAGCACTATTGTTGGTAATGGGGGATGAAGTTTGTATAGAAGTGGGCAGTGTTGCAGTTTTAATACACAGTGGTAAAGCCTTGGAAGGCAATATGCTTACCTTGTCACGTAAAACTCTACTATCATTAGATGATGTATTTCCTTTTTGGGAATTACTGGCAGCACTATGTGGGTTCGATGTCTCCTGTGGTATATTTTCTCTTGATTTCAGTGCATTTGCATAGCTGTTTGGTTTTTTCAGTAGTCTTTTGGCATGTCCTACACTTATGTGTTCTACACTGGATTTGTTGAGGGCTGCTTCTTCAAACTTATAAATCTCGCAGCTCCTGTCAGTGGATTTATGGTTTGAATTGCAATTCAAACAGCTGGGCTCAAGTGTACACTCTCCATGATAGGGACTGGCACAGATGCTACACATTTTTTCATTTTTACAAACTTTAGAAGGATGTCCAAGTTTGAAACATTTGAAGCATTGTAAGGGCTTTTGTTTAAAAGGTCGAACTTTTATTCTTTCATTTTCAATATCGATGTGGAAAGGCACATCAGCATCCTGGAAAGTAAGGATAATCATTGACGTCCCAGGAATCTTATGGACTTTCCACACTGTTAATGGGCACATGGCTAGTATTTCCTCTTCTGTAAATTCGTGAAGATCTTTATTGAAGACTACTCCCCTTCCGTAACTAAAGTTTAGGTGGGGTTTGACATCTAACATATCCTCATCACTGTTTGTCGTAAGGTTAGACAGTATTACTGATTGCATGAATGATTTAGCATGGATTAGGAAGCTATTTTTCCCAAAGCGAGATATATCACCTGGTGCAATGGTTCCTACCTTTTTCTGAATTAGTTTGCTAATTTTAAAATAATTCCCATTACTCCCTTTAGGCTCGGCAACAAGCCACATTGGTGGTTTTGGCTTTCTTTGGGGGAGCATAGTTAAATCGATATCTTTCTCAAACCAGTCAGCAGGTCTATATACATCCAAACTGTTTGGTATCTTATCACATAGGGCACCCATGACATTTAGGTTATTAATTTTGATATCATTGATGTTACATATTGCATTGAATGCTTCTTCATGATTATTATAAGTTATCCATGAATGCCATTTTTCATTTTCAAGTTTCATTCTAATTTCTTTTATCACTCCATAGCATCTAAATGCTTTATATATCATATCATAATCAGTATTTATTGGAATTTGGGTAACATGAAGGATTCTTAGTTTCCCTTTGTTACCCGACTTAATTGGTTTTGAAACATTAGTAGAGGGGTCCTTTTTTGTTCCTAAGTCGTCAACAGAATTTTCCTTAATTGAATTAGCAGAGGTCGTCAACAGTGCCGGGGGAGAGTCAGCGTATCCAGGGGAGGTGGGGTCATTTTCACAAGAATCCATCACAAAAAAGAAGAGAGAAGAGTGATTTTATGAAGTTTGATTTACCTGATTGAGAACATTAAGGCATCACATGTTGGGAAGGAAATTTACACTCTCCACTACCGGCACAGTGAGAGTATACTTCCCAGATGGTCCACTCCATACCCTACCCGAAGGATAGCATCAAAACAGATATAGAGGCACAGGTGTAAGCTGAACCCGCCTGTTAGGACTGAGACCAAGAAACTATGGAATCATCCTCCCCATATCTGTAATGACGGGCTTCCGGCCAAAAGCCGAGAGTCCTACCCCAAGCGTTGGATCCCCCTGGATTCCGAAGACCCAACACTTGAGAATAGTTCCGCCAAAAAGGTCCAAACCATCTTCGGGATGGCTGAGATCATCCAATACTCTCACATATAGCTTTGAGCACAAACACCTCCCAACCGTGACACCTTTCCCATTCATCAAAGCAGGCAGCAATACCGGATGTAGAAACATCCGCCCAAGTGGCAATAACAGATGTAGAAACATCCATGCCATAAAAAGAGAAAAAAAAAAAAAAATATATTAATAAACACATATATGTAAATATATACACATACATATGGGAAATTTTACTCATAGGGTTGGGACAGCAACATGAAGGAAAGTTTATAATATTAGGAGAAGGTTGAAGCCATATAAAGAGGAAGAAAAAGATGAGAGAGAGAAATTTAGATTCGAACTGGGGGAGCAATTTCCCCAAGTTCGAGAGCCCTCTTGCCTGTCACCAAGATTCAGCACGGGAATGAAATGCCGTGCTGAAGCTCAATGACTTCATCAATGCATTCTCTCATTAAGAGGGGCGTCACAGAGAAGTTTCTCTTGAAGGCCAGGGACGTAGCAACACCCCTGACATCGTGTGCCCTAGGGCGACGTGACGGAGGAGGGTCAGGATTCAAGGCATGGTGGATAACCCTTCGAATCTAAGCTGAGATGGTGTTCCTGGTGACCCTCCTCTTCATCCTGCCTGTGCTCACAAACAATGCTCGCACTTGAGGACGAACTGCAGCCGTTCTCTTCAAGTAGTGCCTCAGACACCTCACTGGACATAGTAGCAGCTGGTCTGGGTCGCTTGTTACAGAGCGGAGACTCGCGATCCTAAAAGAGTCGAACCGAGGATCCGGCACTCCAGGATCTAAGTCTTGTCTACAAACTCAGGGACGAACCTGAACGTTACCTCCCCCCATCCCCTTGAATGGGCGATGTCGTACGAGAGACCATGAAGTTCACTAACCCGCTTGGCCGAAGCCAAAGCGAGCAGGAAAGCCGTCTTCCATGACAGGTGGCGATCGGAGGCCTGGCGTAATGGTTCGAAGGGAGGTCTCTTAAGAGCCCTGAGGACCCGAACCCCGTTCCAAGGAGGTGGTCTCACTTCCGACTGGGGGCAGGTAAGCTCATAGCTACGTATGAGTAGAGAGAGTTCTAGCGAGGAAGAAATATCCACGCCTTTCAGCCTGAAGGCCAAGCTTACGGCTGAGCGATAGCCTTTCACTGCCGAGACAGAAAGGCGCATTTCCTCCCGCAGATTAACGAGGACGTCCGCTATTGCTGGAATAGTGGCATCGAGTGGAGAGATACCCCTCCCACGACACCAACCACAAAAGACTCTCCACTTCGCCTGGTAGACTCCCTCAGAGGACCTTCGCAGGTGCCGAGACATTCTCTCCGCAACCTGTTGCGAAAAGCCTCTCTCCGTGAGGAGACGCTGGATAGTCTCCAGACGTGAAGCCGAAGCGAGGCCACGGCCTTGTGGGGGACGTTGGAGTGGGGTTGTCTGAGAAGCTCGTGTCGTGGAGGAAGTTCCCTCGGGAGCTCCGTCAGGAGCTGCAGAAGGTCCGGGAACCATTCCGCGTGATGCCATAGCGGAGCTACCAGAGCCATCGAACAGTTGACCGATAGTCTGGTCCTGTTGAGCACCCTTCTCATCAGACAGAACGGTGGGAAGGCGTACACGTCGATGTTGTCCCACCGTTGCTGGAAAGCATCTTGCCAGAGTGCCTTGGGGTCCGGGACTGGGGAGCAGTACAGAGGCAGCTTGAAATTCAACGCTGTCGCGAACAGGTCCACGGTCGGGGAACCCCACAAAGTCAGGACTTTGTTGGCTATCTGAGGATCCAAAGACCACTCGGTACTCACTATCTGCGAGGCGCTGCTCAGACTGTCGGCAAGCACATTCCTCTTGCCAGGAATGAAGCGCGCTGATAGTGTTATCAAGTGGACTTCGGTCCACCTCAGAATCTCTACTGCAAGATGGGATAGCTGCTGCGAAAAAGTGCCTCCCTGCTTGTTGTCGCTCATCACCACCACGGAGTGACCCTCCAGGGTCTGTTGGAACTGCTGAAGAGCCAGAAAGACGGCCTTCAACTCTAGCAGGTTGATGTGCAGGCACTTTTCTGATTCTGACCAAAGGCCTGAGGTCCTCTGGTTCAGAACGTGCGCCCCCCACCCTTCTTTTGACGCGTCCGAAAACAGAGTCAATCCCGGGGGGAGGACGAGAAGACTCTCACTCCCTTCCGCAGGTTCTCGTCGTCCAGCCACCAACGCAAGTCCGTCCGTTCCAAAGATCCTATAGGGATCAGAATGTCCGGGGAATCGGATCCTTGATTCCACCGGGACTTGAGCTGCCACTGCAGGGATCTCATCCTGAGGCGGCTGTTTGGAACCAGACGAGCCAGGGAGGACAGGTGACCTAAGAGACGCAACCACGACTGGGCGGGGAGCTCTTCTCGCCTGAGGAAGGGTTCCGCCACCCTCCTCAGCCTTGCTATCCTGTCGTCTGATGGAAAGGCTTTGTGGAGATTGGTGTCTATCAGCATGCCTAGATAAACCAGTCGTTGGGACGGCTGCAGAGAGGACTTCTCGAGATTTACCATGATCCCCAGATCTTGGCAAAGTCCCAGAAGCCTGTCTCGGTGTCGAAGAAGGGTCGACTCCGAGTCTGCCAGGATCAGCCAGTCGTCCAGATATCGGAGGAGACGGATGCCGTTCCTGTGCGCCCATGACGAAATTAGGGTGAAAACTGGTGAACACCTGAGGTGCTGTGGAGTGACCAAAGCACAGGACCTTGAACTGGTAGGTCTTGCTGTCTAGGCTGAATCTCAAGTACTTCCTGGAAGACGGATGGATTGGGATCTGGAAGTACGCGTCCTTTAGATCCAGTGTGCACATGAAGTCTTGTGGTCTCACCGCAAGTCTGACCGTGTCCGCTGTCTCCATGCTGAACCGGGTTTGCTTGACAAACCCGTTCAGAACTGAGAGGTCGATGACAGGTCTCCAGCCTCCAGACGCCTTCTTTACAAGAAAGTGTAGACTGAAGAAGCCTGGGGAGCCATCGACGACCTCCTAGAGAGCACCCTTCTTGAGCATGTTCTCGACTTCGGCCTGAAGGGCCAGCCCCTTTGCCGATCCCGTGGCATAGGAGCTCAACGACACTGGATTCGCTGTCAGGGGAGGTTGAGATGATGTGAACGGGACGCGATAGCCTTGGCCGATCACTGAAACCGTCCAAGCATCGGCCCCGTGTTGCTGCCACCTGCGGACGCAACGCTGAAGGCATCCCCCCACAGGTGGACACGCAGGGGGACTGCCACCCCTAGGGTTTGCGGCCACGGCCTCTACCCCTAGGAGTCTTGCCTCCCCTGGAGGACTTGCTGCCCCTCTTGACCTTGGCTGGAAAGGGCTGGGGCTTAGACACCACTTTCATAACTGCCGGTGCCTGCTTCGGAGCCTTACGAGGCTGCTGCTGCTGTTGCGGCGGAGCTGGAGGCTTATAGGGCCGAGCTGTAAGGGCCCTATGGAGGAGGGAGTCCGTGCTAGATTTCCTCCACCTCTCAGCCGTTCGCTCCATATCCTGTGGCTCGAACAGATTCTCCCCAAGAAGGGAAGCATGTCTGAGCCTACACACATCCATGGCGGGGACCTTCGGGTGGAATCTCTCGGTCACCGCATCGCGCTGCTTCAACACCGAGTTGGCCCACAGGGTGGTGACCTGGTGCGCCAGGAACTCGATGGAGCGGGTGCCCGAGAGTAAGAAGGTCTCCAGGGCCTTCCTATTGGTCTCCTTAGACAAGTCCTCGGAGCGCAATAGGATGCCCAGAGTTCCTAGCCATATATCCAACCAGGAAGTGGCCTGCATGGCGCACTTTGCCACCTTCTCATGGCTCAAATCTCCGACGCCGAGAACGACACCTGCCGGGCAGAGAGCTTCTCGAGGGGAAATCCCTTAGCCAGCTCCTCCACGGAGTGATGGAGAGGAAGAGCGAGACTGGACTCACCCAAGATCTCAAAATACCTCCTCTGCTGGAGACAAGGAGGAGGGATGAGTTTGTTCCCGGCAGAGGAACGACTGGAGGAGGCAAGAATCGCGAGCTGGGCGTTGGCCCTGGCTCTGGCACTCTTCAGACCCCGAGACCAGGGCAGAGCCGCACTGGACTTAGGGGCTTTCTGAACGTCGAACACTTCGTCCAAGACTGTGTCCTTGCCTTCTCGGGGGGCGATTACGGGGTCCATGAATCCGTTCAGTTGCCTCACCAGGCTCAGGACCTGCCAGAAGGCATGTTCAGACTCCTGCTGATCTCCTCCTTGCGGGCTGGCAGCTAAGTAAGTCTCCTGTCCCCGGAATCTCTTCCTGGGGCGAAGCGTGGACGTTCCCCCGGGGAGCCACGGGTTTCTAGCGAATCCTTGAAGACGATTTCGGGATGGTCTTGGAGTCCTTGGGTTCCCTCCTGGGAGGGATACAGGATCCCAACAAAGAGGTTCGAAGAGCCCCTTCCGCACGAGATGATTCTCCTCCATGAAGAGAAGGCTTTCCCCTTGGTGCTGAGGGGAAGACTATCGCTTCACTGGACTCACCCCAGGACGGAAAAGCCTCGTCCAGGGGAGAAGGAGAAAACGCTTGAGCAGGGGAAGGGGCCTTCCCGACAGACCTCCTAGGAACCAACTTCTCCCTGGGGGAAGTCACCACGAAGTCCACTCCTCTCTTTCTCTTCAGCGTAGGTGAGGCAGCCGTTGGTTTGTTGCCCTGATCGGCGAGTGCTGGCTTCATTACCCTCACTAACGCCCGCATCAGAGGACCAAACCAAGTCTGTTGTTCCACGGACACAGAGTCCGATATCCTCGCTGGAGGAAAAGGAATCGGGCGATCCTTCGGAGTGGACACCACTGGACCTGCCTGTAAAGGAAATGGGGAAAAAAAAACGCACTGACCTCTCTGAAGTGTCTTCCCTGTCCTGCACAACAGTCCTGCGTTTTGATGGAGGCGATCAAGAGCGCTGTCTGGGAACACGCGTTCCTGCTGCTATCACTGGCTGTGAAATTCGGCGTGAACGGTGGTCGTGCGAAGGCGAACGGTCGCGCGGGCGCGCAGGCAAGTGGTCGCGCGGGCGAGAGGGCATACAGGCGAACGAGCGCGTGGGCGAGCGGGTGAACCAATGCGTTGGCGCGATGGCGAGGGAACGCGTTGCCGCGTGGGCGAGTGAGAACGTTCCGAAGATCGCTAGCGACGTTGGTCAGGAGACCTGTAGCGCGAGGGAGAGCGATTGCGAGCAGGCGATCGGTGGTGCGCTGGCGCATGGTGACACGTTGGCGAGCGATAGCGCGTAGGTCGCGCAGGCAAACGATCGCGCGAGGGCGAGCTAGCAGAGGGCGAACCATGTCCTTCCAGAACCTCTGGGCGACGGCGCGTTGGTGAAAGCATACGCGCAGGCGATAAGTCACGCGGGCGATCCGGAGATCGCCGATGTTCAGGTGATCGCTGACGCATAGGAGAACGCTGACGAGCAGACAATTGTTGAATCGTCTGTGATCGCTGGCGAGCAAGAGGGCGACGCGTGGAATCCTGTGAAGGAACAGTCGGCGCGGCGCGTTCACGAACAGGAGGTGCGTAGGCGCGTGGGCGAACATGTGCTTTAGAAACACGCGGGCGATGTTGTGCAGGAACAAGCAAAGGATCGCGAGAGCGCTCAGGAGACTGATGCCGCGCAGGGCGCACAACAGGAACTGCAGGATATTCGGAGACCACAGGGGAGCGCTGGCGAGCAGAAGGGCGATGATCCTCAGAAGAGCGCTGACGAACAGGAGAGCGCTGACGAGCTGGAGAACGCCTGTGCGCTAACACTGCAGAAGGGCGAGCAGGGGAATGCCGGCGCGCCGGGCGCTCTTCAGGAACAACAGGTTGAAGGATGTCCTCAGAAGAGCGCTGGCTAGAAGAAGGGCGAACATCAGCTAACACTGCACGTGTAAATAGAAGAATCCATTTGCCCCGAAGGGACCGTTGCCCGTCGGGTGACGAGGTCAGGTTGCTGAACATCTGCCCCAGAAGGTGAAGGTCTAGCAGGCGTAGGAGACCGATCCCCAGAGAGGTCTAATGAAGCTGGAGCTGCAGGCTGTTTACGGCGAGGAGAGTCCCCTTCGGAGGAAGAAGATCCAAAAAGGCGCCTCTTAACACCCTTATAAGGAGACAGGAGGCCCTTGCGACGCAGCGGATGGTGAGCCTTACGGCGAAGGCGGCCACGAGGAAGATCGTCAGGACCATCAGTCCTCCGAAGGGGAGTCTCAGTCAAGGCACTCCCCTTAGAGGGAAGCTGGACAGCAGAAGAGCCCGTAGGACTCCCTTCCCCCTTCGAAGGATGTACGGAAGGGGGAGGAGAGCCGTCAGCACCAACATCCCCAACTGCACCTGCAGAGGATTGCCCCGCCCCGTCGGAGGCCTCTGCCACCACGACGTCGACGATAGAGAGGGTCTACCTCTGCTATCACCAGCGACTGCTTAACGGCGGCCCCCAACTGGACAAGGTCAATCAGGGCAACCCTGGAGGGCAAGCCCTTAAGGCCCAGGGAAGCCCAAATCTGTAAAAGATCATCATTAGACAGAGATTCATCAATAACCTCCCCCGGAGGAGGAGGAGGAACCGCCCCGCTATGGGAGGCGACGCCCTCTCCCCCCACCCAAGGTCGGGAAACAGAACTAGGGCCTGCGCTCCCACTCGGCCGACTCTCCTTAGGAGCCGAACCAGGGGGAGCTTCGGAGGAGGTTTGGGCGGCGAAAGAGGAGTCCCGAGAACCTTCCTCCTTCAAGGCAACCCCGGAAGGAGAACGGTCTCTCTTGGACTTCTTCTTACGCCGGCGGCCAAACCTCTCCCACTGGGAGGCAGACCACTCCCTGCACTCACTACACATATTTTCCTGATCACACCGGTGGTGGTCGGCGAGCGATAACCCATAGACGAGCAATGGATACTGCAAGAAATAAGCCGACGTTTGTGCGAAGAAACACTGTAGGTTCGAGCGACAGAACACCGTCGGTTCGCGCGACGGCGTGCGACGGAACACCGTCCGTCCGCGCAATGGAAAACCGTTGGTTCGCGCGCGGACGAACATTGGAGAGCATGGTCGCGGACGCGCATGAGCGTAGACGTGCAGGCACATGGGCGCGCAGGCGAATGATCGCGCGGGCGCACAGGCAAGCGGCCGCGCAGGCGAGAGGTCGCGCGGGCGCGCAGGCGAGAGGTCACGAGGGTGGGCAGGTGAATGAGCGCGAGTCCGAGTCCGAGGCGGCGAACGCAAGCGTTAGCGCGATGGCGAGGAAACGCGCTGCCGCGTGGGCGAGGAAGACCGCTGGCGATATGGATCAACAGGCGATCGGTGATGAGCTGGTGAGCGCTAACGCGCAGGTTGGCGATGGCGTGTTGTGGCATGCCGACGCGATGGTGAGCAGCATGCGCAGGTGAGCGATCGCGCGATGGCGAGCAGCATGCGCAGGTGAGCGATCGCGCGATGGCGAGCAGCATGCGCAGGTGGGCGATCGCGCGATGGTGATCAGCATGCGCAGGTGGGCGGTCGCGCGATGGCGATCAGCATCCGCAGGTGGGCGGTCGCGCGATGGCATCAGCATCCGCAGGTGGGCGGTCGCGCGATGGCGATCAGCATCCGCAGGTGGGAGGTCGCGCGATGGCGATCAGCATCCGCAGGTGGGAGGTCGCGCGATGGCGAGTAGCATCCACAGGTGGGCGGTCGCGCGATGGCGATCAGCATCCGCAGGTGGGCGATCGCGCGATGGCGAGCAGCATCCGCAGGTGGGCGATCGCGCGATGGCGAGCAGCATACGCAGGTGAGCTAGTAGCTGGCGAACCATGTTCCTTCAGAAGTGTTGGAGAACGTTGGCGTCCCGGCTGTAACACACGCGGGCGATCCGGAGATCGCCGAGAGACAGGTGATCGCTGGCGAGCTGATGATCGCTGGCGAGCAGAAGGCAACGCGTGGAAGCCTGCGCATAGAAGAAGAGTCCTTGACCCCGACCTGAACCGAAGTTCTAGATCGCGAGGGCGAACGTGGGCGCGTAACAGGAACCAACAGGAACAGCAGGGATGATGATCATGAGAGCGCTGATGAGCAGGAGAGCGCCTGTGCGCTAACACTGAGCAGGAGCAGGAGAAAACACAGCAGAAGGGCGCGCAGGGGAACCCTGACACGCAAGGGAAGAACCTCCGTGGGAGGCAACCCTTTGCCCCGAAGGGATCGTTGTCCGTCGGGAGACTGATGACCGTCGGAAGACCGTTGTCTGTCCGCCGGGAGACTGATGTCCGTCGGGAGGACCGTTGTCCGTCGGGAGGACCGTTGTCCGTCGGGAGGACCGTTGCCCGTCGGAATACAAGATCAGACTGCTGTCCATCTGCACCAAGGCGGAAGATCAAGAAAAAGGAGTTGTAGGCTGCAAACGGAGATTCAAAAAGGCGCCTCTTAGCACCCTTATAGGGAGATGAGAGGCCCTTACGACGAGGTGGACGGTGGGCCTTACGGCGAGGGAGGCCAACAGCAACAGAAGAATCCTCCGAAGAGGAGTCTCTATGAGTGTACTCTCTCGCGAACGAAAGAGAAACACTTCGTAGAAGAGACTGGTCAGCCAGTGACCTAAAAGGAGCAATCCTCCGAAGAGGAGCTCCTGCAGTTGCCCAGCCCCTTGAGCAAAACTGCAGGTGTGATCGCTCAGCACCAAGAGCATAGTCGCACGAAAAAAAAAAAAAAGGCAAGAGAAGAACCCCCCAAAAGGGGAAAAACTCAAGCCTGGACAGGAAAAATTCCCTCGGAAGGAAAGTTACCCGCCCAAGGAGGAAAGCCTCCTGAAAGTTCTAAAATGAACTGGAGAGCTGTCCGTCGTCACGGGAGTACTTCCAGTAGAAGGAGACACGCCCCTGACGAAAATACAAGGGGGGAGGCAGCAACAGCCGAATCCCCAGGCCTCAACAAGACAGCTCACACCGTTGCCATATTACAGAAACGAACTAGATCGGTAACTGTAAAAAAATAAAACAAAAAACATTAGTACACATTCATTCCCCCGGGAAGGCTCCGAAGAGGAATCCCGAGGGAAAGGAAACAAGAATTACACAACAGGCACGTGCCCTCACAACCACTTACACTCACGGAAGGAGAGCTGTAACCAAAACAGAATTATAACAATTATAATTATGTAACTATGTAATTATGTAATTTAAAAATGAATGAACACTAAAGAAAGAACGAAAACCCCGAAAGGAATCGTTCTACAAGCTAAGAAAAAAAAAAACAACTACAATTAGATTCATAAACTAATTGAGACAAACGTACGGCGTAGCAACCCCCCCACACGGAAAGGAAGCTACAAGGGCGTAGTAACACGTAGTAAAAAGGGTGAACGACCTCAAGAGAGAGAGAGAGAGAAAGACATAAGTCAAACTCGATCGCCACCCATAAAATTACGCCGTGGTGGCCTAACTGCCGAGGACTCCATGTAGATATCGTACACTACACACACAACTCTGAAAAGGAAACTTACTGATTTCTATACTCAAATATATATACAAACATGAAAATTATATTTTGATTATAAAATAAATTTTTGAATATACTTACCCGGTGAATATATAATAGCTGACGTCTCGGACGGCTCGACAGAAACACAAAAACTCGCGAGCGATCGCCGTGAAGGTTGCGGGTGTGCCCACCAGCGCCGACTATCGGTCAGATACCGCATATACATGTAAACAGCTCCAGTTCTTCTCATTCCGCTGGGTCTCTATCGGGGAGGAAGGGAGGGCCTTTAATTTATATATTCACCGGGTAAGTATATTCAAAAATTTATTTTATAATCAAAATATCATTTTTAAATATTAAACTTAGCCGGTGAATATATAATAGCTGATTCACACCCATGGTGGTGGGTAGAGACCAGTATTAAAATAATTACGGTGTATATGCTTAGAGTTTTTGACAGTTATATCATAACAAAACCCAAATAAGTATAGGTACCTGGTAAGGAAGCTGACTCTGACGATTACTCTGCCTTGTTAGTTCGCTTTCCTCACGAAGCCCAGCCATCCTCTCAGGATGCTGAGAGACTCCCAGGAGCTGTTATATCCAGGGCGGCAACCCATACAACAGGACCTCATCAAAACCCTTAATCTGGGCGCTCTCAAGAAATGATATTTGACCACCCGCCAAATCAAAAAGGATGCGAAAAGCTTCTTAGCCTTCTGTACAACCCAAAACAAGATTAAAAACATTTCAAGAGAAAGATTAAAAGGATATTGGAATTAAGGGAATGTAGTGGTAGAACCCTCACCCACTACTGCACTCGCTGCAACGAATGGACCCAGTGTGTAGCAGTCCTCATAAAGAGTCTGGACATCTTTTAAGTAAAATGAAGCGAATACCGACTTGCTTCTCCAAAAGGTCGCGTCCATAATACTTCGCAGAGATCTGTTTTGCTTAAAGGCCACTGAAGTTGCTATAGCTCTTACTTCGTGCGTTTTAACCTTAAGCAAGCAACGGTCTTTTTCACTCAAGTGAGAATGAGCCTCTCGGATTAAAAATCTAATAAAATACGACAAAGCATTTTTAGACATAGGCAAGGATGGCTTCTTAACTGAGCACCACAAGGCCTCAGATCCACCTCGTAATGATTTGGTACGAGCTAAATAAAACTTAAGAGCTCTAACTGGACACAGTACTCTTTCAAGCTCGTTGCCTACGATCTCTGACAGGCAAGGTATATCAAATGACTTAGGCCAAGGACGAGAAGGCAGTTCATTTTTGGCCAAGAAACCAAGCTGAAGTGAACATGTGGCTTTATCTGTGGAAAAGCCGATGTTCCTACTGAAGGCATGGATCTCACTGACCCTTTTAGCCGAAGCCAAGCACACTAAGAAAAGCGTCTTGAGGGTGAGATCCTTCAGGGAGGCTGAATGTAATGGTTCAAACCTGTCGGACATTAGGAACCTTAGGACCACGTCTAAGTTCCATCCAGGAGTTGCCATACGACGCTCCTTAGAGGTCTCGAGAGACTTAAGGAGATCTTGGAGATCTTTATTATTGGAAAGATCTAAGCCTCTATGTCTGAATACAGACGCCAACATGCTCCTGTAGCCCTTAATAGTGGGAGCTGAGAGGGAGCGAACATTTCTCAGATGTAGGAGAAAATCTGCGATTTGGGCTACAGAGGTACTGGAAGAGGAAATGGATGATGACTTGCACCAGTCTCTAAAGACTTCCCACTTCGACTGGTATACTTTGATGGTAGAAGCTCTCCTAGCTCTCGCAATCGCTCTGGCTGCCTCCTTCGAAAAGCCTCGAGCTCTTGAGAGTCTTTCGATAGTCTGAAGGCAGTCAGACGAAGCGCGGGGAGGCTTTAATGAAGATCCCTTACGTGGGGCTGCCGTAAGAGATCCATCCTTAGAGGAAGACTCCTTGGAACGTCTACCAGCCATTGAAGTACCTCTGTGAACCACTCTCTCGCGGGCCAGAGGGGAGCAACCAACGTCAACCTTGTCCCTTCGTGAGAGGCGAACTTCTGCAGTACCTTGTTGACGATCTTGAACGGTGGGAATGCGTACGCGTCCAGGTGAGACCAGTCCAGTAGAAACGCATCTATATGGGTCGCCTCTGGATCTGGGACTGGTGAGCAATAGGTCGGGAGCCTTTTGGTCAACGAAGTGGCAAAGAGGTCTATGGAGGGTTGACCCCAAGTCACCCAAAGACTCTTGCACACGTCCTTGTGGAGGGTCCATTCCGTGGGGATCACCTGACCTCTCCGACTGAGACAGTCTGCTAAGACGTTCAAGTCCCCCTGGATGAATCTTGTCAACAGGGAGATGCCTCGATTTTTTGACCAGATGAGGTGGTCCCTTGCGATGACGAACAGTGTGTGGGAGTGAGTGCCTCCTTGCTTGGAGATGTACGCCAAAGCTGTGGTGTTGTCTGAATTGACCTCTACCACTTTGTTTCGAACAATGCTCTCGAAACTCATCAAGGCCAAGTGAACCGCTAACAGCTCCTTGCCGTTGATGTGCATGCTCTTCTGATTCGACGTCCAAAGACCCGAACATTCCCGACCGTCCAGAGTCGCTCCCCAACCCAAATCCGACGCGTCTGAGAACAACACGTGGTTTGGGTTCTTGACTGCCAGGGACAGACCCTCTCTCAGACTTATGTTGCTGTCCCACCAGTTCAGGCATGCTTTTACTGGCTCGGAGACCGGGATTGACACAGCTTCTAAAGTCTTGCTCTTGTTCCAGTGTGAGTCTAGATGGAACTGGAGAGGGCGAAGGTGAAGTCTCCCTAGCGAGACAAACTGCTCCAGGGATGACAAGAGTCCCTACGAGGCTCATCCAACCTCTTACTGAACAACGGTCTTTTTTCAGCATGAGTCGGACTTTGAGCAGGACTTGCTCTATTCGGGTGGCAGACGGAAAAGCCCGAAAAACTAGACTGCGAATCTCCATCCCCAAATAGAGAATCGACTGGGATGGAATCAGCTGAGACTTTTCTAGGTTTACCAATAGTCCCAACTCCTTTGCCAGACCCAACGTCCAGTGAAGGTCCTGCAGACAGCGATGACGGGACGATGCTCTGAGAAGCCAGTCGTCCAAGTACAGGGAGGCTCGAATTCCCGATAAATGAAGGAATTTTGCCACATTCCTCATGAGCCTCGTAAACACGAGAGGAGCAGGGCTGAGGCCGAAGCACAGTGCTCGAAACTGGTACACCACATTCCAGTAAACAAACCTCAGATACGGTTGAGAATCTGGGTGAATAGGAATGTGGAAGTACGCATCCTGCAGGTCGAGAGAGACCATCCAGTCTCCCTCTCTGACCGCTGCTAGGACGGACTTCGTGGTCTCCATCGTAAATTTTGTTTTCGTAACAAAAACGTTGAGCGCACTGACGTCCAGCACTGGCCTCCAACCTCCCGTATGCTTTGGGACTAGGAAGAGACGGTTGTAAAATCCCGGTGATTGAAGGTCCGAGACTTTCACCACCGCTCCCTTCTCTAGCAACAGAGACACCTGCTGATGTAGAGCTTGTCTCCTTGACTCCTCTCGATACCTGGGAGAGAGGTCTAGAGGAACTGTTACTAGAGGAGGTCTGCGTACAAAAGGTATTTTGTACCCCTCCTTGAGCAACAACACAGACTCTTGGTCTGCACCCCTCTTCTCCCAGGCCTGCCAGAAGTTGTTCAGTCTGGCCCCTACCGCTGTCTGAGGACGTGGGCAGTCAGACTCTGCCACGGGAGGACTTGGATCCTCTCCTCTTGCCTCTCTTTCCGTCGGCACGAGCGCCTCCCCTGCTGGGGGCTCTGCCACGAAAGGGCGGGATAAACCTAGACGCAGGAGTATCGATTCTGGGCCTCACAACAAAAGATGAAGAAGGAGCTCCCTTGCGAGCAGAAGTAGCCATCAGGTCATGAGTATCCTTCTGTACAAGCGAAGCAGCAATGTCCTTGATCAGCTGTTGAGGAAACAAGGCAGCCGATAAGGGGGCAAAAAGAAGCTCCGATCTTTGACAGGGAGTAACTCCTGCTGAAAGGAAAGAGCAAAGGGTTTCCCTCTTCTTCAGGACTCCAGACGTAAAGGTGGCGGCGAGCTCATTGGAGCCATCGCGGATGGCTTTGTCCATACAAGACATAATGAGCACGGAAACATCCTGGTCAGCAGACGAGATCTTCCTGCTTAATGCTCCTAGAGACCAATCTAAAAAGTTAAAAACCTCGAAGGCCCTGTAAACCCCTTTAAGGAGATGGTCAAGGTCCGAGGAGGACCGACAAATTTTAGAGCGTCTCATGGCCAGGCGACGGGGAGAGTCTACGAGGCTTGAGAAGTCACCATGGGCAGAGGCAGGGACTCCCAAGCCGAGAACTTCTCCCGTGTCATACCAGACGCTCGCTCTAGAAGCTAGTTTAAAAGGAGGGAAGGCAAAGGCCGTCTTCCCCAAACTCCTCCCGGTAACCAACCAGTCGCCTAGTAGACGTAAAGCCCTCTTAGAAGAGCGAGAGAGCACTAGCTTAGTAAAAGAAGGCTTGGCAGCAGATAAGCCTAGCGCAAACTCTGACGGAGGCGAACGAGGAGCAGCAGTAACGAAATGGTCTGGGAAAAGATCTTTAAAAATCATCATGATTTTCTTGAAATCCATAGAAGGTTGCGCAGCCTTAGGCTCTTCAACGTCTGACAAAACATCCAAAGGATTATCAGTAGGCGGAGGATCAGCAACATCCTCATCAGAAGGAACCTCGTCCGACAATTGACGAGTCTCAAGCAAGGGAGAGACCTGTCGCGGCGGCAATGCTTGACAAGCAAAGTCCACACGCAAAGGAGCATCAGTAGCAGTCAAGGAAGCTACGTCATGTAACTGCTGAAAGGACTGACCAGCAACAACAACAGGAGCGGGAGGACGCTCGACGTCAAGTCGAGACTGCCTTGACTGCCTAGATTGAGCAGTTAAAACAACCCTTGACTGCGGTGCTTGACGCTCAACGTCAAAACAAGGCAACTGAGCTGGTTGGCGAACGTCCTGAACGTCAACACGAGCTTGCGGCAGCGGCTGAACGTCAACACGAGACTGCGGCAGCGGCTGAAAGCCAACACGGGACTGCATCGAGTGAGGCTCCAAGTCACGTGACTGACGTGACAAACTACCAACATCACGTTTCGTAACGTCAACAGGACGAGTAAAGGCTCGTTTGGGCGGCTGACGGCCAGGATCTCGATCAGCGTAGCGGCGAGGATCATCGTGAACCTGCTCAACTATATACTCCTCCATAAGGGAGGCAAGCTTATTCTGCATATCCTGCAGGACAACCCATTTAGGATCAACGGGAGTCGGTACGGGCCGAGACGAAGGTAACGTCTGTGACGGCAAAACATTGCCTTTACTGAGACTCTCGGAGCCCGTGTTACGCTCACGTCTAGGCGGCGAGCAGTCTTCCGATGACTGCAAAGGGTCAGAGCTGTCCCAATGGCTACAGCCAGGACGCTGGACCTGTCCTGAAGGGACTGACTTCCACTTTAAGGGTCTAGAAACTTTGCTCCACGGTTTCTTACGCGAGAAGCCTTCGGATGACGAGGAGAAAACAGCCTCGCTCGTCTTATGGTAGGGTCGGTCTTGACGAGACACGCCCGATACCATAGAGGGAACGTCTGTTCGTTGGTTAAAGCCTCTCGTCCCCATAAGTCCTACGACATTACTTCTCCCTGGTGCATGGGAGCCTGAAAGAGGTCTCGGACTAGGAGAACGACAAGCACAAACAGACGAACCCTCGGTCGCAACACTAAAAACACTTTGCGCACTAATCACTTTATCCCCACAATTTTCTGAATTGGCACTCTGACACTTTAACACATTCACATCCGCCATGAGTTGATTACGATCCGATGCTAAGGACTCAACTCTCTCGCCCAAAGCTTGAATGGCAAGCAACATATCCCGCATAGATGGTTCATGAGTGCTAGTAGAGGGTTCAGGTACAACTACTACAGGGGAAGGATTAGGTTCAGGGGCATGGGAGGAGGAAAAATCCAATGACCTAGAGGAGCTTCTCCTCACCCTATCTCTCTCAAGCTTACGAGAATATTTATCAAACTCTAGCCAGTCGAATTCCGAAAGTACCACGCACTCATCACACCGATCTCCTAATTGGCAGGTTTTACCCCGGCAATTAGAACACACGGTATGTGGGTCGAGAGAGGCCTTTGGAAGACGTTTGTTACAATCCCTAGCATTACATTTACGAAATTTAGGAATAGGAGAAGGGTCAGCCATTTTGAAAAGTCCAAGAAAATCCAAAAACAATCCAAAGTCATCAACAATAAACGCTATCCAAAAAAGGGTTCAAGAGTTTTAATTGAAGAGAAAAACACCTGTCACTGCGAAAGCTCAAAACCAAAAAGAAGTACTTCACCAAGAATGACGAAAAAACTCCAGGTTAACAGCGAGAACGGAATCAACTTGTCGACAAGACCGACAGAGAAGAACTGGAGCTGTTTACATGTATATGCGGTATCTGACCGATAGTCGGCGCTGGTGGGCACACCCGCAACCTTCACGGCGATCGCTCGCGAGTTTTTGTGTTTCTGTCGAGCCGTCCGAGACGTCAGCTATTATATATTCACCGGCTAAGTTTAATATTTAAAAACATGTTTACATATATATTAAGTAAATGAAAAGTAAGCGATTAAGTAAAGACAAAACAAACAATGGCTGCCAAGAGAGGACCAAGACAGAGACGTCTGTCACAGTCCGAGCCAAAAGTGAAAGTGAGCATTCATCTGTGTGTGAGGGGGGGAGGGGTAGCTAGCTACCACTCCCCTACCCCCCCGCTAACTAGCGCGGGGGTAATACACCCTCGTTAAATTCTAATGGCTCGCCATTTCAGCTGCGCTAAAAGGTAAACCCTCTGTAAATAGCGTGGTTTGTATTTCGGTTACGGAACTACTGTACCCTAAATTACCTGAAAGTGGCCGTCGTTCTAAAATCAAGTTCGTAGAAAACGGGAATATTCTGACCTGTGGCCGTTGTTCTAAAAACGATTTTGGTTAATAATGTAAGTAAACATGGATTTCAGTATTTAACTATGTACAGTAGTTAATTATATTGTTGTGTAAGGGGGGTCCGGGGGGGGGGGTGCAGCCCCCCTGGGTAAGGGCATGGCTTTTAGCATAGGTTAGGTGGGTTTTTTAATTTAGCTTCTCCCGTCGTACTCGTAGGTAAGGAAACTGTTGTGTAAGGGGGGGGGGGTGTCCGGGGGAGCAAAGCCCCCCTGGTAAGGATACGGCTTTTAGCATAGGTTAGGTGGGTTTTTTAAGTTAGCTTCTCCCGCCAAAATCGTATTTAGAACGACGGCCACAGTTCAGAATATTCCCGTTTTCTACGAACTCGATTTTAGAACGACGGCCACAGTCCACCCCACTTTATAATATTCCCATTTTCTATTAATGAAAACGGATCTGGCCGTCACCCTACAAAGGCTCCAGATAATAAAACGAGTAATTCTAAGGTCAAAAGTAATATGTATACGGGGGTATTACATAAGTAATCATGTAATAGACTTGAACAGAGCTGGTAGAGAGCCGGAGAGTTACATTTCATGATTAGGGAAGAAGAAATCCTATTGGTGGGGGAAAAGTTTCTGCTCAGGGAGGCGGGGTTTTTTCGCAGAAGATCGAAAACTGGTATGTACGAACCTACGTACGTGAGCATGCTAATGTTAGCATGGAATGCTAACATTTGATCTACATCAGACATTGGCAGCAATGGTTACTGTATTTTTTCATGAGGCATAGCCTTTGCAATAGCGCCAAATGTTTGTTTAACGGTTATACATCGTTTCCCCAGTATGTTTACCCCACCCAAAACCCCAAGTTCCCACTGGGGGTCCCCCATTACTGTAGGTTATAGATATAAATATATTTCTGAAACTATTCATTTGCGACGGGAATGAGTGTCATTTTCGAAGAGCGTAATTTTTTCTATAAGAAAAAGTAGTTTTTTTAACTAGGTTACATTGCCCTGTAATACACTACAATAATACCCAGGAAACGTTTCTTTGCAGTAAATAAAGAGATTTCACAGAATTTGACTTCATTTCGATTATACTACAGTAGTTTTAGTGAATGTGTAGTAGGGAATGAAGTTGTCGAACTGATTGTTCTGTTTGTTTACGGTTGAAATGACGGCCAAATTCGGTTAAATCACAGGTTTCAGGAACTGATTGTTCTGTTTGTTTACGGTTGAAATGACGGCCAAATTCGGTTAAATCACAGGTTTCATTGTAGTGTATTACAGGGCAATGTAACCTAGGAAAACAACTACTTTTTCTTATAGAAAAAATTACGCTCTCTTCGAAAATGACACTCGTTCCCGTCGCAAATTAATAGTTTCAGAAATATATATACATCTATATCCTCCAATGATGGGGGACCCCCAGTGGGAACTCGGGGTTTTGGGTGGGGAAAACATAATGGGGAATCGATATATAAACGTAAAACAAGCATTTTCTTCTCTATACATTACCTTCTTGAAATTATAATAACCGGAGGAAAATACAAAACAGTATATCTGGATAAACTTTGGAGACGCCGTTACAAAGATTTTGTCATGAAAAAATACAGTAACCAGTGCTGCCAACGTCCGATGTAGATCAAATGTTATTTTGGGTATTATTACAGTTTCATCCATTATGGGAACTCTATTATAATAATATATTTCCCGAGTAAAGCAAGTCTTTTGTAGTATTTCTGTAAAATATTATCTGTCGCAAATGCCTAGTTCTTTATATATCGACGATCAAACTCACGCTACTCATGTCTTCCTCCCAGATTTTTTTTAAGTCTGTTGTTATTGTTGACTGTCTCTTGTATTTGCTTAAATGAGCCCTGTAACCACTATAATCCGCAGACAAACTAGTCCACTATGAAGTCTTACACGTTTGGCCAATCACAGCGCCTGTCCACTATGACGTCATACATGTTTGGCCAATCACAGCGCGACAATACATTTTCTTACCCAGCTATTTCATTTCGTTCTTAGACATGGAGACTATAGAAAGCACGTCATCTCATGTTGCACAAGAAGTTGAAATTCCATCTTCTTGTCCTGACTGTTTCCAAACTCACAATGAATTTGTTGAAAAATAGTGCATTTGTGCCAGAGACACAATTTAATTTTACAAAATAAAAATTGTCCTGCATGCCAAGGAACCTTCGCAACAGCTTCACGTTTTCCTCAAAGCAGCAACACATCTTTATGAACCAACAGTTTAAGGTAAGCTTCATTAATTTATAGAGTATATTATAATGGTGATAGTATAACGATGTATACAGCAGTACCATCACTTTGGATTTGGTTTGATGGATGTGTTAGGTAGTGGCTGTAAGGGGGGGGGGTCGCAGGGGCTAGGCCTAGGTAGGGGTACAGGGCCCTAGGTTAGGTGGTTGTATTAGGTTCGGTAGTGTCCCGAAAATCACTGTGGCCTTAAGGGGGGGTCGCAGGGGGGGGCGGAGGCCCCCCCCCCCCGGTAGGGCAAGATAGGGGTATTGGGGGAGGGGTGATGGAAGAATAAGTATTCATTTATTGCAAATATCATTTGATGCCCCCCCCACCCCACCCAAAACCCCGGTTCCCACCTGGTGTCCCCCATAATTGTTGGGATGAAGTAGGGTCTTTCTGCATTCTGGAACAACTTGTTGTTTTAACTCCAATTACATAGTAAATCTCTAAATTGGATGGTTTGCGGTCAAAATAAACGTTAAATTCGTTGGAACTACACTATTTCTGATGCAACAAATATATTTTTATTCCAGTTTCCCCATAATGGATGAAACTGTAAATTTACCTTATTTTGTGACCTGTCATACTACTAGGCTAGGTTAGGTGGGTTTGTTAGGTTCTGTGCCCTTTTTGTACTTATTATAAATTGAGTAAAACTTATATGGAGAAATTATTTAAAATACATATGGATATATCTATCATTACTATCTTTAGTAATGTCAGCGTGCCGTTGGTAACTCTGTGTACCATACGTCATCGTTGGTAACACTGTGTGTTATTGGTAACGTTGCTAATGTTATCGTTCGTTCGTAAGAGAAGTGACACCGTGCAACTCAAAGTTATCCGAATTGGTTGATCTGTTTGTTTCCGATTGAAATGAACAGGTTAATTCAAGTTATTTACTATAGGAAAACAATTACATATCGTTTCCCCAGTATGTTTTCCCCACCCAAAACCCCGAGTTCCCACTGGGGGTCCCCATTATCGTAGGATATAGATGTATATATATTTCTGAAACTATTCATTTGCGACGGAAACGAGTGTCATTTTTGAATAGAGCGTATTTTTTTCTATATGAAACAGTAGTTTTTTTCCTAGGTTACATTGCCCTGTAATTCACTACAAAAATACCAAATCACATTAATTGTTACAGGAAAACATATTTCCTGTTCAAAATGTTTCCCCCGTCCGAAAATATAATTTTACCTCCTACCCTTTGTAGGCCAAGTAATATTTGATTATGGAAATCTCGGAAATATGCTTGCTTACGTTGTGGAAATAAATATTTAATGTCCGGTACTTACTTTCAAATTCGTCAGGATATATGGACTCAAGTGCCTCAATTTCATTTGTTTGTTCTTCCTTGTAGTCAGTCATGGTGCTTTTACGGCAATACAAGTGTGCGAACAGAGCAACTTGGACTCGTGGACATTACACCAGTTGTGCAATAGTAGTAATACTAAGAGGGGTTACCTTTAAAACGACTCAGTCTCGCGCTCTATTTTGCTTGTAATTGCGATTGTTATTGATTACTTGGCCCAAAGTGGAACTAGTGTTTTATTTTGTTTTCCTCTGTGGTTCCGTGTGTTTTTTTTATAGTCTGACTCCTTCTTCCTGTCTCTCTATTCTTCACTTCTCAAAAGAATGTTGCTGCCACTCCAGACTCCACCAAATTAAAGATGAGTGGAAAGTTTCTTGGCTTAAATTATTTGAAACCTTTTACTGCAACTTCAAATAACACTTAATGACAAACATCAACTATAAAGGACATATAATGACACAAGCGCGGATCCAGCAAGTTCAAAAAGTGGGTGCCGGAAAACCTAACCAAAGCAGCTGGGGGTCCTGGGCGGGGGCGCTTAAAATCCCAAGAAGCTGACGCATTTTAAGTTATTTTTTTTTACAATTTTTCATGTATCTGAACCCCCCCCCCCTTTCTCCTTATAATTGCATTTATAAGGTGAATAAGCATTGTGTAATAACAGTATCCCGATGATACAAATAAAAAAAATTCAGCAGTAATCTCTACTCTTTTGATATATGGCTTTACATTCCCGGGAAACCTTATCATCTGACTACCTATTGAGTTATTTCTATAACCATTGAAGCGCCGTTTCATATCAACCAACAGCAATTCTTGACTCGTCTAATTGTTAGTCTCTCCACTTTTTCCAACTTGATTCACATCAGAAACATATTAACTTTATTTCAAGCTCATATATAATGAATGTTTACAACGAGAGAGAGAGAGAGAGAGAGAGAGGAGAGAGAGAGAGAGAGAGAGAGAGAGAGAGAGAGAGAGAGAGAGAGAGATGATTTCAATCTTCCACATATCTTTTACCACATTCTTCTTGTAGCAACTATTGAACGTGTTAATCATTGTTTTAGTTTCATTAAGGTTTTAAGGTTTTCGTAAATTCTAAGCTTTATATCATGAAAACCTTTTAATTTCTGCATATTAGACATTTCTCCAAAGAAAAGGCTGGTTTCTTTTTCTTTGAATATTTTCATTTTTTTTTTTCGTTTTAATTCTATCTAGAGTACTTTGTTTACAACATATATTACACCTAGTGTCGAGAATTTTTCTCCGACTTATTGAAAACTAATGATTCTAGGCCCGATGGTATGGGCCGATGATAAGACCTTGAAGAGGTTTGCTTTCCAAAACAATTCAGGAGAGTTTCAATAAAATATGATCACAAATTTAAGTTTATTACAAAAATAATCATTTAAAAAAACACAATAACAAATCACGCAAAATGAGAGTTATTTGAACGTCTTAATAGGTTTGCTGAAGGTAATCATCTACTCCCTAGTTTGCAATTTGGTTTTCGTAAAGGCCTTGGAGCATGTGATGCCTTTCTTACAATCTCCAATTGTAAGATGAGGCTGCTTGCAGCGCCTAAGCTCCGCCCACATAAGTGACGTCATTGTCTACGTCACGGGCTATCTGTATTTCCTTCCGCTGTGCATGATGCAGCAGCGTCAGTTGCAATGAAGATAAGAAACAACACTGACTGTCATTTCTTGATCCTGCCTAGTTTAAGATCTAACATGGCGCAGTGAGTAGGATTTTAAGAGGATCTACTGTAATAACCGTGGCACAGCATGGCACCACCGTCGAGACGACCCTCATTTGCATCCCCTAGGGGCAGGATTGCAAGAACTGGAACCGGCGTCAGGATGTCGCCGGCTTCCGTGCTGCAGGCTCACCAAGTGCTGCAAACCCAGCAACAAGCCATCCAGAATCTTCAGGCCGAGATAACAGCGTTGTCACTCCGGGGTACCAACGTCCCCCAACCAAGGATCCCTTCATCTGCAGCTCCGGAAAAGTGCGAGGCTGAGGTGTCCCCTGCAGCCTTCAGGTCTTGGAAACGGTCAATGGAGTGTTGGTTGCAACTGTGTAAGTTGAAGCCTATTGAGGCAGTTCACCATATAAGGCTGCATTGTGTTCCGATATTGCAACGTGCCCTCGATTCTAGGTATACTGACGCCCAGTGGAGTGCCCTGTCTACTGAAGGGGCATTTAATGCGGTTAAGCAAATGGTAGTGAAAGCTTCTAACCAAGCGGTGCAGTGGCTCGAGTTTTTTGATTTGGCCCAAGAGCCTAGTGAGTCATTCAATGATTATTTTATCAAGTGTACGCAAAAGGCTACTGATTGTGCATTCACATACCCTAATTGTAATCATGATTTATCCGAATATATGCTTTTGCGCAAGCTCATGGTAGGCCTAAGTGATAAAGTGCTCAAAAGGCAAGTGTTTCAATCATGCAATAATATCCGTGATATCGATTCCCGTAGAGTCATGTGCAGTGCATTCGAGGGCGCCCGTGACGACGCCCTTCGTAATAGGGCATGGCTTAGCAGCTCCCCTAGAGCGGCTGCTCTCGGTGGGTTCGAGGAGGAACACGAGGTGGAGGTGGCAGCTGCCCTTGCTAAGTGTGACAGGAGTACCTCTGTAAAAGTACAATCGCGTCTTTGTGGTAATTGTGGTACTCGTCATAGCCCTGGGTATTCTTCATGTCCCGCAAGAAGAATGACATGTTACAGGTGCGGTAAAACCGGTCACCTGAAGAAGTGTTGCAGAGGGCGGAGTGCCAGGAATAACGTTAGTGGTCTGGCCGAGGAGTCGGACATAGCGGGTGCAGTGATTGCAGTAGTCGTGGCGGCAGAGGCAAGGTTGCGGAAGGGGCCCTCCCCACAACCCACTATTCGTGTTGATGTATGCTTGGCGAACTTGGGAGAGTGGTCATGCGTCCGAGCGGTGCCGGACACTGGTGCCCAGGTTTGTGTTGCAGGACCCGCTATTCTTGCGATGTTGAACATAAAACTGGCTAAGCTGAGGTTAAAGGGAGGATTGCGAGACTTCGCCAACCTGCATCTGAAGTGTTTAGGTTCAACCTCTTGCACCATAGAATACAAGGGGAGGCATACAACTCAGGAAGTATACTTCGTAAAGTCCTCCATTGATTTTTATTTATCCCTGGATGCTTGCAAGAAACTTGGTCTTGTGCCAGAAACGTTTCCTAACCACGCTCCCTTCACGGACTCTGCCCCCGCAGCAGCTAGTACAACTCCTACATTAGCGGAAGCAACTGATCAACCTGTGAGACCGTCGGCCATTCCGTTTCCCCCTAGTGAGGAGAATATTGCCAGATTAGAAAACTGGTTATTAGCCCATTTTTCAAGTACGACTTTCAACACCGAGAGAGAACCCCTCCCGGTAATGGATGGGGAACCCCACCGTATTCACTTATTACCTGACGCAGTTCCTTACGCATGCCACACACCTGCGTCGGTACCTAAGCACTGGGAAAAGGAGGTGAAAGCCCAGTTGGAGGAGGACGTCAAGAGAGGGGTCCTACAAAGAGCTCCCCCTGGAGAGCCCACGGAATGGTGTTCACGTATGGTGGTCGTGGCAAAGAAAACGGGGCAACCCAAACGTACGGTCGACTACCAAAAACTTAATGCAAGTTGTAGAAGGGAGACGCACCATACCCCTACGCCCTTCGATATGGTATCCAGCATTCCCCTTTGCTCATACAAGACTGTGGCCGACGCCTATTGGGGATTTCACCAGGTAGAACTGGACAAGGAGAGCATACCCCTAACCACGTTCATTACACCTTGGGGTAGGTACCAATACCGAAGGACACCAATGGGACATTGTTCTGCCTCCGACGCATATACACGCCGTTTCGATGATGCCATTGAAGAAGTACCCAGGAAGTTTAAGTGTGTGGACGATACACTTCTGTACGATTCGAGCGTAGAAAGCGCCTTTTGGCATGTGTACGACTTCCTTACTGTCTGTGCATACAAGGGCATCACTTTGAAACCAGAAAAATTCAAGTTTTGCAAGAAAGAAGTGGAATTTGTCGGATTCGACGTCGGTTGGGACTCCTACAAGCCTTCAGAAGATTATTTATCTGCCATAAAACGTTTTTCTATGCCCCAAAAGCCCACAATATCCGACATCAGGTCATGGTATGGTTTTGTCAATCAGCTGGCCCCCTTCCTGACAACGGCGCCCATCATGACCCACTTTAGAGACCTGCTGAAGAAGCCCTCGGGCAAACAGGTTTATTGGGATGAGTACCTTCAGGAAAAGTTTCATCAAGTGCAAGACATCGTCTGCAAGTTGGCCAAGGACGGCCTCACCTACTACGATAAACTGCGGCCGACTGTTGCAGTCACTGACTGGAGTAAGGAGGGGGTGGGCTTCGTCATCCTCCAACAATATTGCAATTGCACCTCCGTCGAAGCCCCCTTCTGTTGTAGAGATGGTTGGAGAATAGCACTTTGCGGCAGTCGGTTCCTCACGCCCGCCGAGTCTGGATATGCAGCTGTGGAGGGGGAAGCCCTTGCAGTGGCTTGGTGCTTAAAAAAGGGCAAGGTTGTTCTTATTGGGCTGCCCAAACTTAACCATTGTCACGGACCACCGCCCCTTAGTCAAGTTATTAGGCAATAGGAGTCTCGGCGACATTACCAACCCCAGACTGTTTAGGTTAAAGGAGAAAACATTGTTGTATAATTTCAACGTTAAATATCTACCAGGCAAGAGAAATCATGCTGCTGACTTTCTCTCTCGTTTTCCTACCCTGAGGACGACGCCAGATGGACAGGATGCAAGCTTTAACGAAGAATTAACGATTGCCACGGTGTCAGCAATCGCAGAAAACCTACAGGAGCAGTGCACTATAGACGAGAAAACTGTTGAAGAGGCAGCCCTGGACGACCCAGCATATCAGCTGCTAGTCGCTCGAGTGAATACAGGGGATTGGAACCCGAAGAAATCTCAAGAAATTGCATGTTTGAGGCCCTTCTACGGCATCAGAGAACGTCTCTCTATATCTGGCAACCTGGTCACATACTGTTTCAACGACAACTGCATCCGCCTTGTCATTCCCGAAGGGCTCCGTCACCAGATAACCGCCAACCTCCATGCTGGACATCAAGGCCTAGATACAATGTTGAGGAGAGCGAGACATTCGGTCTATTGGCCAGGCATCGAGGGTGACCTCCAGCATCATCGTTCACGATGTACATCGTGCAACACCCACGCACCATCACTTCCTGCCGAAGTCATGAAAATGACCCCTGCCCCAGAGTATCCGTTCCAACAGACTGTCATGGACCTGTTTCAGCTCGAAGGACGCATGTATATGGCATATTGTGACAGGCTTACAGGCTGGCTAGAAATAGCCCACTTCCCCAATGGCACCTCGTCTGCAAAGGTCATGACAAAACTTAGTCATTACTTCACTCGATGGGGAGCACCCGAACAATTGTCTACCGACGGCGGCACCAACCTGGTGAGTGAAGAGATGATGACCTTCTACAGAAGATGGAGAGTTGACATACGTCTATTATCGGCCCACTATCCGCAGTCAAATGGGAGAGCCGAGGCCGCGGTTAAGTCCGCGAAAAGGATAATTAGAACAAGTATCAGTGGGACTGGAAGCCTCGATAACGACAAGGTATCATTGGCCATGCTACAATACCTGAACACGCCTTTAAGAGGTATAAATAAATCTCCGGCGCAACTGGCAACTGGGAGACAGTTACGGGATGGTGTACCGACTGCAAAACTCAACTATATGATAGACCAACACTGGAGAAAATCCATTAGAAAAAGAGAACTTCAAGTAGCAGAGAAAAATGAGAAGATAATCGAAAGCGGCAGTGACAGGAGGCTAACGCCCTTACAACCAGGCACTCACGTTAGGATTCAGAACCAGATGACCAAGGCCTGGGACAGGCTGGGAATCATAGTCGAGCGACGACCTCATAGACAGTACATCGTGAGACTAGATGGTAGTGGGCGTCCGTCCATAAGGAACAGAAGACACCTCAAGGTCACTGAACTGCCCGTCAATGAGACAAGAGGAGCCACTCCTACCGACGACAAAGTGGGTCATGAGCCTAAGTTTCCCCCATCAGCGCCAGAGGTACGGCCTCCAAGGAAGAGAGAGGCCCCTGCCTGGATGAACGATTATGTTTAATTATCTCTGCTTTGATCTTGCATTTATTTATAAAATGAAAAATTCGGTTTTATTTTACTGCACATAGACGTGCATTGATGAACGATTATGTTTAATTATCTCTGCTTTGATCTTGCATTTATAAAATAAAAAATTCTGTTTTATTTTACTGCACTTAGACGTGCATTGATTTCATTTACAAAATTATATTTTGCAGGAAATTTTAAGTTAGGTTGGTGTTGCATTCACGACTCAATTTTAGTGTACATCTTACAATGCTGATGTAATTATTGTTTCATTGAGGTTACGTTAATGCTGTCGATGTTGTTATCTCTCTCTCTCTCTCTCTCTCTCTCTCTCTCTCTCTCTCTCTCTCTCTCTCTCTCTCTCTCTCTCTATCCCATCTGAACGTTACCATTAATTATTACGATTATGATTTACCTTATATGTCTGATGTTTTACATTAAGAGAGTATAGAATTTTTTTTTATCATACCTGCTTTTGATATTGTCATTTATAAGTTTTGAAAATATTATCCTCGTAATATTTTGGGAGGGAGATGTAAGATGAGGCTGCTTGCAGCGCCTAAGCTCCGCCCACATAAGTGACGTCATTGTCTACGTCACGGGCTATCTGTATTTCCTTCCGCTGTGCATGATGCAGCAGCGTCAGTTGCAATGAAGATAAGAAACAACGCTGACTGTCATTTCTTGATCCTGCCTAGTTTAAGATCTAACACCAATGCTGTACAGAAATCCCTTGATTGTGGTCAGGAAGTTCGTATGATTGGCCTTGATTTTAGTGCTGCCTTTGACCGTGTTAATCATGAGGCCCTTGTTTTCAAACTGAAACAGTTGGGAGTGGGTGGGTCGTTTCTTAGCATTATTATTGATTTTTTAAGCAATAGATCTCAAAGAGTTGTTGTTGATGGGCACCATAGTGATTATAGGATGTGATATCCGGTGTCCCACAGGGTAGTGTTCTTGGCCCATTACTTTTCATACTATATACACATGACATGTGTTTGGCCTAGAAAACAAGCTTGTTGCATATGCAGATGATGCTACTCTCTTTGCATCAATTCCATCCCCTGAATGTAGATCTTGGGTTGGTGAATCCCTTAATAGAGATTTAGCTAGAATTAGTGCATGGTGCAAATTATGGGGTATGAAGTTGAATCCTAACAAAACTCAAAGTATGATTGTAAGTAGGTCAAGGACGGTGGCTCCTCAACATCCGGATCTCAGTATTGATAATGTTTCTTTAAATTTGTATGACTTTCAAAATTTTAGGTGTGATTCTCGACAGCAAATTTACTTTTGAGAAACATATAAGGTCTGTGTCTTCTTCAATTGCACAAAAAAATTGGCTTAATGAGAAAGTCTTTCAAGATTTTCGGTGATCAATCTATTCTGAAGAAGTGTTTTAATTCTTTCATTCTACCTTGTTTTGAGTATTGTTCTCCTGTCTGGTCTTCAGCTGCTGATTCTTATCTTAAATTGTTGGACAGAAACTTACGGTCTATTAAATTTCTTATTCCTGATCTAGATATTAATCTCTGGCACCGTCGTTCAATTAGTTCATTATGCATGTTGCATAAGATTTTTCATAACTCTGACCATCATTTACAATCAGATCTCCCTGGACAATTCTATCCTGTTCGTAATACTAGGCAGGCAGTTAATTCTAATAGCCAGGCCTTCTCCATCATGAGGCTCAATACTACGCAGTACTCTAGAAGTTTTATTCCAGCTGTTACCAAGTTGTGGAATGATCTTCCTAATCGTGTAGTTGAATCAGTAGAACTTCAAAAGTTCAAAGTTGGAGCAAATGCTTTTTTGTTGACCAGGCGGACATGAGTCTTTTTATAGTTTATTTATGACATATTTGTTTTTGATGTTGTTAATAGTTTATATGTGACATGTCTGTTTTGGCGTTGTTACTTTTTTTAGAATGATTTATTGTTAATTTGTTCTCTTCATTTACTTATTTCCTTATTTCCTTTCCTCACTGGGCTATTTTTCCCTGTTGGAGCCCCTGGGCTTATAGCATCTTGCTTTTCCAACTAGGGTTGTAGCTTGGATAGTAATAATAATAATAATAATAGGGGGTTTGCAACATGTGCTCATAAAACTCTAAGTCCACGGTTGGACTAAACAAGGTGAAATTACAATATTACATTTATAGTTCTAGGGTAAATCACATACCAGTGCCTGCAGACATCATTTGAGGCATAAAACAAATCCTTAATCCCAGGGATGACAAATTTACAGTCAGATAAAACTGAACATAATTCACAGTAACAAATTAATCGACCTGGTATCGCGGTAGATAGGATCCAAATGCAGAGAGACACGCTACAACTCATAGACAGCACTTACTTAGTTCGATCGGGCTTTAGGCAGGAATGGTTGAGCATCGTTCAGTATAGCTTAGAGGAAAACTACTGTCTCCCGCGTTAATTAATGGGTCCTTGTGAAATGTGCGGGAACTCTCACGTTATTTAATCAACAAGGGGTTTAATCGAGATTCTTTATCGAATACAAGACAGTAAAATAGTCAAAGTCTTGCGTCAGATCAAAGGATAAACTCAATACTTCGGCTGAAGGCCGTAATTTGCCAGAATCTAACAAACTAGCGAGTCCTTGGCTCTAAACATACACATCGATAATTTTGCCTGCATGAAACAATACAATATAATTTTCGTAAATCGTAAATAATAAAGACTTTGTTTCTCTAACACCCGCTCCTTCCCCACCAGGTGGTAGAAATTTACACAACAATACCGTCACCTATTGGACAGCACTCATTCATAGAAACGCCCGCGAGATCTTCCAAGGGGCCACGTAGCCCTTTTTTGATTGTCTTGCTTGACCAGCACGATGTCTCCGGGGTGCAGCTTGGAAGGTTCCCCAGATCGACAGTCGTGTCTGGCCCTCAGGTCACTTAAATACTCTTTCCTCCACCTCTCCTGGAAGGCTTTCAGAGTGTCTGTCAACTTCAAATAACGATCACGGAGCCTCTGGGAGATGAAGGTCGCATTGAGGTGGTCATCTGGCAAGATCGGTGCCATTAGGTTTACCATGTTTCCTTGCACTAAATGGGAGGGGGTGAGGACCTCATCCTCGCACTTGTTGCCACTGTACATTAGAGGCCTGTTATTAACCACGGCCTCGGCTTCTTTCACCAACGTTAGGACGTGGGCATCTGGCAGGTACTTCTTCCCGAGGGCTATCTGGAGGGTACGTTTTGTCACTCCGATTAGGTGCTCGAAAAACCACCTTTCCATGGCGCATGGGGTGTCTGAAAACGCCATTCGTTTCTGGTTTTCCTCAGGAACTGCTGGACTTCATCCTCTTCATAAAGTTCCTGAAGGAGGTTGCTGGCAGTCTTGAACGTTTGATGATTACCGGATGTGATGAAAGACGGGCCGCCGTGGGTAGCACAAAAACGACGCAAGGCCAAGACAAATTCCTCCGCTTCCAGGGAGGGGCAGAAATCGAGGTGCACGGCCCTGCTGGCCATGCATGTTACGATCAGTATGTAGCCTGGCCGCGTTTCGGTCTGTATGGCCGCTGTGTGGTCCACTCCGACTGCGGTAAATGGTTTCGTCAAGCTGATCCTTTCCTTCGGTAGGGGGGGGGGGGTGGCTGTCTCAACAGGGGCTGGAAGGCTAGCACGCATTCTGGACACTGTCGTACAATTTGCCTTGCAATGAAACGTAGGCCCGGCGACCAGCATTTCTGTCGAAAGATACCCATTAGTGTATTCAAACTACAATGTAAATGCAAACAATGCAAATATCTTAGATAAGCCCTAACTAAGCGTTCCTTGGCTGGCAAAAGAATCAAATGTTTCATTTCCTCTACCTGGGACACACATCCCCTAGTACAAATCAACTTATTATCTAACACTAAATTTAATTGTCTGACAAAATTAATGACTTCACGAGGGGGTCTGACCTCACCCTCCAAGTAAGCATAGACTGTAGGCAAACAATATTTTTGCTCTAATTGGACAACAATACTGAACGGATCCTGTTTTAATTTGGCAAATCTCAATATTAACCTAGTAACTCTCAATAAGAATTGGAACTCTACTTCCCTCTGTAGAAGTCCCCATATCTCTCCTGGGGGAACAGGTCTTATTTCTTCCCTCATTACTTGCACCGCCGCCACTATGGTTCTTTCACTGGTTGGATCATCCTCTTTGTAGGGAACAGGCTCTCCTGCAGTCCTCAGGAACTCTGGACTATTCCGCCAAAGAGGGTTTTGTAGTAATTTTTGCGTTGTTGCTCCTCTGGACAGGACATCAGCAGGATTCTGTTTGCTTGGGACATGGCTGAGACTGAAACCACAAACCTGATGAAGAAAAATAATCTCCGCCACTCTGTTAGATATGAAGACATTCCTATTGTCCTTGGCATCGGGAGATGCTATCCACGCCAACGTGACCTTACTGTCGGGCCACAAGACTATCTCTCGTGGCTCTATCAGCCCTTTAAGTGTCTTGGCTAATCTGCAGCCTAACAACAATGCTAATAGTTCTAGCTTGGCGATTGTCAACTTGTTCATCCCCTTTGGAGTGATCCTCATTTTACTAGTGAGTAGGCTTACTTGATTGCAATTGTCCCTAGTATATGCTACTGCACCGTATGCCTTGCTGCTGGCATCGGTGAATACATGGAGCTCTAAATTTTTCTTGCCTACCGCTCTTGGAAATGTGATGTTACTTACCGCTTTCTATTCACACAACAACTCACCCGCTTCTCTAGCTTTCTCTCTCCTTAACACGTCATCCCAGCCTACGTTATCCTCCCATAGTTGCTGGAGGAAAAGCTTTCCTCGAACAAATAATGGGCTTATCAAGCCTAGAGGATCATAAATGGAGACCAACATGGAAAGTACCCTACGCTTCGTAGGTACCCATTCCTCCCCCAATTCACTGATTCTCTTTCTCTCTTTCACACACAATCGATCCACGTCTCGGGCCCATCGCAGCCCAGGTACGTTCACATTCACCGGCTCACTCCACTGCTTCTCGCTATTGAAGGCTAAGTTACTGGACGCCCACCCTTCTAAAGGCATACCAGCCCTTTCTAAGATCTTGTTGACAGATTCATGCTCCTGCCTCATGCTCTCTACATTCTCGAAAGTACTGAGATAATTATCTATGTAAAAGGACTTAACCAAATCTGGCGTACCTTCCCTTTCAAAATGACAATTCAAAACTTGTTGCAACAAAAACGGACTCGCCGTGATGCCGAACACCACGACTCTAAAGGCGAAGGTGTGCGCTCGACCTGCTACCTCGCGCCACAGAAATCGTGTGTATTTGGCATCAGGGGGATCCAACAATACACGGTGGAAGGCCTTGCTGATGTCAGCTAGCATAGCATATTCGTTCAATCTGAACCTTATAAGCAAATGATATGATAATTCTACTAAATTAGGGGCAGGTAAGAGGCACTCATTCAACGATTTATGACCTTTAGATTTTGCTGAGGCATTAAACACGATTCTGAGGGGGGTCGTGCGGCTATCTTTCCTAATGCCGAAATGTGGCATATAATACCCTTCAATCTTGGGTTCCTTTACTTCTGATATAAAGCCTGCTTCTAGATGCTTATTTATCACTCCCTGATACTGATCAAAATATTCCCTGTCCTTCCTAAATTTAGTGTGCAACGATTCTAACTGCGCTACAGCGTTTCGATAGTTCATATCTGGCCTAGCATCCGACCCGAATGGTAGGCTAACCTGATATCCCTCAGGCTTCTTTACGACACGACACTTTGCGATACCTTTCGCATGGCTTCCGCTTTGCGAACAGTATATTGCTCTGTTGGGGCGATGCCAACGCGGTCCAAATGCCACCACTCATCTACGTCAAACTGGTTTGGTTCACTCGCAATTCTACAGACTCTGAGCGTTTTCACATATTTGATCTTTTGGCCTTCTAAAAGCCACTGTGGCACTTTCTCATATTGTAATTTGGCGAATGTTATCCTTTTGGTATTTTGATTTTTTTTCTGTGAAATTGATTCATCATCCGACTCTAATATCTTTAAAATCATCTCTGTTAGTAATATTGATTATAAAAATCATTTAAAGAAAATTTATTTCATCAACGAATGCATGTAACATTATTGCCATTCCCTTCTTATGTTTTTCTCTCTCTCTATCTGATACGTGGTCTTGAGTCGTTCTTTTTTTTCGTTTTGGCTATACTGGCATAAGAGAAACACGTAGGAGAAGCCGAATGGGCATGCTTCCCCGTCCATTAAAGATATTTGTTTTGGGTCATTAGAGAAGACCTTGAACGTATCCCTTTTCAAAGGTAAGACTTCGTTATAATCTAGAAAATTATTATAAGAATAGGGAATATTATGTTATAGATAGAGAGGGAAAGCTATCAGAATGGATGCACTGGCTCGCCAATGCCCGGCAAAGTTTGCATACACCCTCGTGGTCGTGTTGCATCATTTTACAAGACACCCTATTTATTCACTTGAGTATGATACATTCTTTTCTTTTTAAAAAAAGGGGGATGTGAACATGATAGTAACATTACGACCTCCTCGTTTTCCTGAAAACCATATTAACTGTACGAAAAGTAATGGTTCCTTTTATGTAAACTCATTTTCAATGCCAAGAGGGCCTCACGAAGTAGCCGACCTGTAGGACACCTCGGGACTCCCCCTTTCCCTCTCTCCCATGGAAAATTCCATTGTTTACAATCTTAGATTGGGCTATACAATTGTTTCTGAAAGCCCAGCAGATATTTTTCTTATCAACTAAATAGTTATATTTCCTTTGGAAAATAGTTTAGGCTATAAAATTATTCAATGTCGTTAGGTATATGAGTTAACCTATGTCCTCCTATACCCTCCCTAACCTAGGCACAGTGGCCACAGAAACCTTCTATAGCCTAGCCTAGAATTGCCTATAAACCTTGAGTAGGGTATTTTTAATGAGGTTTGAGGAGGCCTAGCCTATGCTATATTACGTTAAAGGGCATATTAGCCTAATTTACCTCGCTTAACCTTGTAAGATTTCCTTTGCTTTTTAAACTTTGAAGGTACCCTCCTCTATTTTCACATATATTATTTGTTCTTTAGGAAAATTGAAAACTATTGTTTCATATTATTGTAAAATTATTAAATAGAAGTGTCCTGTAATTTTGTTTTGAAACTGAAGCATAGTAATTATATTTTTTTTCTTTGTTATTACAAAGCTTTTAGAGGTAGGCATTATTATTTGAAGAATAAAGAAATTAAATAACTGTAATAATTACAGGGAACTAGTCTGGGAGATCTGTGATCATGAAACCAGTCTTGGAGACCTGTGATCATGAAATCAGTCTGGGAGATCTGTGATCTTGGAATCAGTCTGGAAGATCAAATTATTTTTAGCTGAATAAAGCCAGATAAGGATCAAGTCTCTCTCTCTCTTACACGTCGAATGTAAAGTTCACTTTTGATGAATAACGAAAATTTATATCAGGAGGAAAAGAAAAATCCACCGTGACAATATGGCGACATGCCATTATGGGTCAGGAAAAGACTTATCCCATCAACTTTCTCGATGCCTATGATGAAGTAGCTAAAATAATTGGCCCCTACTAAAATGTGCAAATTTTTCAACTTATCGGACTAATTCTCTGGATCAGCCAACGTGACTCCCTTACTTAACAGATGCTGTCTAACTTGTACATAACCAGCGTTATGCATTGGGACGTCAACGTTCTCGTGTGCTACCAGCTTCATTCGTACTACTCTTCTTCCTATCTCTACCCTACGGCTTACAACATCATATTGTCTGCTTATTTCTGCGGAGCCAAACAGGGCTATGTTCAACGTTACCTTTCCTACCACCGGCAGGCCTCGTAATTTTCGCAGAGATGAAGCTTCTTGGGCTCCCCGTATCAAGAAATAAGCAGACTCGCTTAATCCCTTGCTTGTAATTGATTTTGGCCATAGCCGTTGGTAAGATTGTACATAGGAGGTCCACGCTGGACATCTGTGCGATCTTTGCACTTTTGCACTGTTTGGGTTCTACTTTATCTTTAGATGGACGGGGGTTCGTTTCGTGCTGTCGAGGCGTCGCATTTACTACGGGGCGGGACGTTGTAGACTGACTACTACTATTACTTGGGGCTGAAGTGGAAGGAACTGATTGCAATCGTTTTCCCGGATTATAATTATCACAAATGGCTGTGTTGTGGTTACCACTACAATTCTTACAAGAATTAGGGACAGGACACTTATCACTTCGATGACCAGAATTAATGCAATTAAAACATAGGCCCCTTTTTAGCAAAATGCGACGTTTGGCAGCCACGTCAGTTACTCGGCGGCATCCGTGAGGCGGGTGCCGTTCATTACAAAAGGGACAAGAGTTATTCATAACTGGTTTCAACTTCGGTCTTACACTGACGTCTATTCTCTTGTCAGGTTCAAGTTCATCTCCTCGTTGCAAGGCATCGTCCTCGAGCATTTGAATAATGAAATCGATTGCGTCGAAGAATTCGTCTAGTGTATAATCACACTTTCTCAGATGTTCAACTACTTTCTTGTAGAGCTTCCCTTCTGACAATTTTTGATTAATGAGGCTCATAACCATGCCATGGCCTATATTGTTACTACTTAGCCTCTTTATCTGCTGATTATGATTGTTAATTCAAAACAAAACTTTTTCAGCTCTACAGGATCTAATGAGGGTACAAAGATATTAGCCAACTTTCTATATAGAATTACGAGTGTTTGATGGACATTACCATATTGTTTGTCTAAGAGATCCAATGCTATCTTATAGTTCGTGGCGGTTACACTTAGAGATTTTACGATCCTAAGCGGATCCCTGCCTAAAGTCCCTAATAGATACGTAAATTTGGATACATCATCCAAATCTGCTCTTCGATCCACGTGTATCGTGAAGAGCTCTCGATACGAAGCATATTATTGCACTTCCCCTTCAAACGTGGGGAGAGGCAGCAGTTTCAATTTGGGGAGGGAAACATTCCCTGTCAGAGTGACTTTCACTCTATCAATTCGGTTATACAGAAGCGTAGAAGCTCGTATAGCTTCTCCTAACGTGTGCCTGATTCGGGCATGTAAACCAGGTTCTAGTTTGACTGATTGTCTCTTATACAGCTCTCTTAGCTGTCTTTCCTCCTCTCGCAATTGCGTGACCAGATTCTGGTACACGGATTCAGAGTAGGTCTCAACTAACGCACGCTGCGTTTCAACTAGTAAGTCCACTATGAGGCCCATCGATGCCTCGATGTGTACAATCATAGCCACCACCATTTTGACTGACTCTTAACTCTACTTCGGGGGGGGGGGGGGGGGGGGGTTGGCAAACTAGGAAAGAACAGAATTTTCTTTACGTTACGAAGATGGGGGCACAAAAACTAAGGGCGCACGTGGTCAATCACACATCGGGACACTGAGGGCTTTAGTTGTTTCGTCTCTCCCTCTCTCTCCTGATAAGACTCATTATACGATTGAGGAATGCGTTACAAATGACTTGATCAAAATGGACTCCGTCCCTTAACCTGCCTTCGCTGTAGGCTCTCAAGTTCATTGGCAAGTGTCACACTCTGTACCGATGTCTCTTTGGACAATACTTAGAGATTCTCACATTGAAATTTTTGACTTTACTAATATATTCAGCTGGATTAATGGCAAATCTATTGTCGGGTAGATACTCCCTAACTTCAGCGTCACATATGGCAATAATATTAGAATTTTTCCTCAAGCGTTCAATCAGGATTCTTAGATTATCCCAAACGGTTTTAGGGTGATCGGTTGCCAGGTCGTTTCCACCCAGGTACAACACGATCAGCTTGTACCTCCTCTGCCAATATTGCAAATTATCGTCTAGAAACTGACTGACCAGACCTCCTGGCCTTCGGTAAATCTCTATCTCGTTATCAGAACATTGTGGCAGATTTGGGGGGAGCTGGCTGTGTCCTACTAGGGCTACCCTGAAGGTCATATCTTACTGATTTTCCTTGCAAGCTCTGGAAAGCACTTATCATCCGGTTCGAAGGAGCAAATGTCGAGAATTTTTCTTCGACTTATTGAAAACTAATGATTCTAGGCCCGATGGTATGGGCCGATGATAAGACCTTGAAGAGGTTTGCTTTCCAAAACAATTCAGGAGTTTCAATAAAATATGATCACAAATTTAAGTTTATTACAAAAATAATCATTTAAAAAACACAATAACAAGTCACGCAAAATGAGAGTTATGTCTTCAACCT
>NC_090732.1:70805937-70833437 GCF_036898095.1 Palaemon carinicauda
TAGTTTGCTATGCCCCAATAAATGATTCCCCTAAAGAAAGGAAATATGAATACTACGAAGAACTGCTGAGGGTAATAGATGAGATCCCCGAGAGAGATATGAAAATTGTGATTGGCGACTTCAAAGCTAAAGTTGGAAGAAATAATCAAGGGATAGGGAATATTATGGTTGTCGAGGGTCGTGGTGAAGTTGCAAAGGAAAATGAAGCACATTTCATAGGTTTGTGTTCAGCAAACAATCTAGTCATTGGGGGTAGCCTACTCTTTTTCAACACAAGAACATCCACAAGTATACATGGACTTCACCATTTGGCAATTACAAAAATCAGATAGATCACAATGCCATTAATAGAGAAAGAGGACTCTGAAAAATGTAAGAAGCTATAGAGGTGCAGATATTGGTAGCGATCTCCAGCTCCTCATTGCCAAACTGAAATTGAAACTGAAAGCACCAAACAGAAAGATAGATAGAATACCTAGGTTTGCTACAACTAAGCTTTTGGAGGAAGAGCATCGAGAAATATTTGTAATTGAATGTAGGAATCGATTTGCAGTCTTAGAGGCTTTAAGAGGCGAAAAACAGACAATTAAGGAAGAATGGTGTGATATTAAGAACATATATCAGTCAGTTGGTAGTGAAGTCTTGGGACACACAGTTACAAGCAGAAAGCCATTGGTATCAAATGATACTTGGGATACCATAAAAAGGAGACAAACACAGAAATTGATTGTTGAAAAATTTCGAGGAAGTAATGAAAATTACAAGGTAGAGCCTGCTAAGTATTCCAGTATTGATAGTGATGTCAAAAAGAAAGCCAAGAATAACTGGAGAGAATATCTAGACAGTAAAGCAGATGAGGCTGACTATGCTATGAATTCAGAAACTGGCTATGGTGTAATAATTGCTCATAGAAATATTAATGAAATCTCGACTGGGGCAAAGAAGAAGCATATACTCACCAAAAAGAGAGATAGGTCTGTTATAGCAACAGAAGATGAAGAAGGGCAACGTTGGATGGAACACTTTATTGGGACTATGAATAGGAGATATGGAGGGAATAATTTGATGTGCCCATGAATAAATTCAGTGTGTTTGAAGTCGAAGCTATCTTAAAAAATCTAAAGAGATGGAAAGCCCTGGGATACAATGGAGTAACTGCTGAGATGATACTGGTCGAAAATGAAGTAACTCCAAGACTACTTATAAGATTATTTTGTAGAATGTGGCATGAAGAGGCAAAACCTGATGAATGTTAGTTAGGAGTGCTTGTGGAAAAAAAAAAAAAAGGAGACCTGACTGAATGCAATAATTACAGAGGCATAACACTTACGTCAGTTGTTATGAAAATATTAGAAAAGGTAGAAGTTACACTAACCAAATTTTTATTTTGAGACATGTTGTACAGCAATGCGTAGAATATAGAAATCCCCTTTTGATGGAATTTTCGGACTATGAAAAAGCCTTTGATAGTGTGCACCGTCCAATTTTGTGGAGGGTCTTGCGTTATTATGGAATTTCTCTTAAATATATAAGTTTGGTTAAGTCTGTTCATGAGCATAACAAGTGCAAAGTTAATGTTAATGGGGTCTTATCAAATGAATTTACAGTAAACTACGGAGTACTTCAAGGGATTGTGTTGTCACCTATGTTGTTTATCCTCCTCATGGATTTTTTAATGCATAGAACAGTTGGAGAAGGGGGAGAAGGATTGGACTGGATTGGTGATAGGAATTTAGCACACCTAGAGTATGCTGATGATGAAGTCCTTGTTAGCAAAACACCACATGATTTACAATGCTTGCTTACAGAATGCATGAAATATCACACAAGATTAGGCTGAAGATAAATAGAAGAAAGAGAGAGATGATGAGAACTGAGTATGCAATGGAAGATGAAATATCATTGGAAGTAAAAAGGATTAATGATGTAGAATCATTTAAGTATTTAGGAACTGTGATCTCTAATACAGGGTCTTTAAAATTAGAGTTTATTGAAATATTGAAAAAAAAAATCAAATCAGACCATGGCTAGGTTAAGTAAAATGTGGAAATCAAATCGCTTGAAACTACACATAAAAATCATATTATACATCAGTTGATTGAGATTGGTGTTACTCTATGTGTCGGCATGAGTCATGGGATGACTATGAAACAATCTCCAATAGTTTTGGTAGATTTGAGAACAAAGCCCTCAGAAGGATATTGGGAGTTAAATGGCAGGACAGGATTAGAAATAAAACTATAAGAGAGATTACTCGAGCGCCATATGTGGATGAGATTATGATGAGGAGTAGATGGAGATGGTTTGGGCATGCTCTTCGCACTCCCCAAGAGAGATTAGCTCAGCAAACGTTCAGCTGGACTCCACAAAGCACTAGAAGAATTGGAAGACCCAGACCTTGATGGCTGAGGACTATAAAGTGCGAAGGAGGAGATGAGGAATGGAGAAATATTGAATTAAAAGCTCAAAATAGAAACAACTGGCGAAATCTAACCGAGGCCCTTTGTGTCAATAGGCATAGGAGGATATATATATATATATATATATATATATATATATATATATATATATATATATATATATATATATATATATATGGTCAGGGTAAGTAAGGAGCACTATTCTCGTGTTAATGGTTTATTAAGAACACGTCTTAATCCTTAGGTGGGTACAAGGCAACTGCCGTCCACGCCAAAACCAAAGTCTTGGCACGAAGGAGTTAGGCAATGCGTTGCTAACCATACACATAATAACACTCGATTCATTACTGATATATACTTATCCTACATCCATCCCAAAGCTATGCATTACCTTGGTAAAATATAGGCATACTGAAAACTCAAAATTAGAGGCAATCAAAGCATATCACATAAAAACAAACAAAATAGAGGGAAAAAAATAAGTGTCCTGGGTACGTAGCACCTTCCCAGCTGGTTTCATAGCAGGGCACTGGTTCTTTGGTGTAATGTACTTCAAGAGGCAGCGATTTCTCCTCGACAATCTGCCAGTCTCATCTATTTTGATTAAATACTGTCTATATGGGAGCTTTCCCATCACCACCCCTGATCGATCCAACTTCTTATGGACTATGTCCTGTACGAGAAGTTGGTTGCCTACACGTAGGTATGACAACTACCGTGCATATAATTGTTTTTCTTTCTGCAAAGTTTTGACCATAGCCTTTTCTCTCTCGCATATTGTCATCATCCAATGATTGTCTAAATACAAGAATTCATTCGCCATTGGGATAAAGTACCGTAACTGCCTCCCTAATGTTAATTACGCAGGAGACTTGTCTATGTATCTCAGTAGAGTATTCCTGTATTGCATAAGGGCTTTGGCTGTAGTATAGGTGTCTGGGCTGCCATCACCCTAACGTTGTCCTGTATCATACGCTTAGCCGAGACCACAGCCGTCTCAGCTCGCCCATTCGATTGGGGGTATTGTGCTGATGAGATTCGCAATTGCACCTCCCATTGTTTATAAAAGTCCAACATCTCGGCACTCGCTAGGTTCATCCCCCCATCACTGGATATCTCCTCAGGGGACCCCCAATGGTAGAACAACTTTCGCAATACAGAGATGATCTTTATGAAGTCACACCACTGCCAAAGAGCGACAGTTCCAGCCACCTGGTTAATCTGTCTGCATATGCTAAATAGCATTTATTATCTAGCTGAAAAAAATCTGCTACGGATTTCTGAAATGGATACACTAGCGGTTGGGTGGGAATAAATAGCTCACATTGTTGGGATGGCGAATTTTCGTTGCACGCTGTAGATTTAGACCTCTGAAACAATACACCTGCCTCCATCCCAGACCAGTACACTGATTGTCATGGCCTACACAACATTGAGTCAGTGCCTTGGTGTCCCGAGAGCAGGTTACGGGCCACAGATTCCCTCAAAGCTTGTGGTACTACCAAACGTATGTGCCCCTCGCCAAAGGTGTTAGTGACTAGACCATTTCCCTTATCTGAAAATACGACTTTAATACATGTGCAACCATATTCCTAATTTCCGGCCAGTTGTCATCTCTCACCCTTTCCAATAACAACTGATAATCATCATCTTTGTATAGCAATTTTCTCAACGTCCTCACCTTCGATTACTATGACGTCATGAAATGACACAATCATTGCAGCACACGTTATCCCGCATACCTCTCCTGCATCCTCCATGTCGATTTCATTTGCTGAAGCCTTCAAACTTGGATACCGGGATAAGGTATCAGCGGCAGCATTTTTTTTTACCTGTCACGTATTTGACTGTGAATTTATACTGAAGGGTTTTTTCTTTCAAGTGGAACAATCTTGGATTTTCAATGTGCTTTAGCTTCCGATCGCCGAACAACTTAATTAACGGGCAATGATCAGTTACCAGAAGTAGGTTAGGACAGTCCAGCAAAAAGAGACAAGCTTTTTACAGAGACTAGACCATAGCCGCCGCCTCCCCCTCAATAGGGGTGTAGTTTAATTGTTCTTTCGAAAAGTGCCTGCTGCCACACAAGGATAGCTTCCAACCCCACTGACAGCAGAAAGGTACATCATTACATACACAAGAACAATAGTGCTGTATTACAACAAAGCCCATTCCCTCTTTACTCCAGTCAATCATAACAATGGTTGGTCTTGTTTTGTCATAAAAATGCAAACCCCCAGATATTAACCTAACTCATCTTTGGGATATTCAAATTTAGACATAAAAATTTCATCCCTATACACCTTTTTACTTGTCCCCTTTATCAATAATTCCCGAAATGGTGCCATGCCAGGGGTCGTTGCAACGAAGGGGGCCAACTGATTGACCAGCTCAAACCACGACATAATATCGGATATGGTGGGCTGAACAGTCATCAGTTTGTCCTCTGAAGGCAGATATTTGTCCCACCCAACATTATATCCCACAAAATTCACGGCCCTCTCACCAAACTGTTATTTATGTGGGTTCAGAGTTTCACCATTCCTCTCACATGCTAACAATAAATAAAAAGTATGCCAAAAAATGCCTCTTCTATGCTAGAATCATACACTGATATATCATCAATACATTTAAATCTCCTAGGTATATCCACAATTACATCAAAACTTTTGGTGTATGCGTCTGGGGCAGTGCAGTGACCCATCGCTGTGTGACAATACTGATACCTTCCCCAAGGGGTTATAAAAGTCGTAAGCTTCCGACTTTCATTGTCCAACACTACCTAATCGAATCCCAAGTGTACATCGACCGTAGTTTTAAAATTATGCATGGGGACACTTGATACCATATCAAAAGGTGCAAATGTATGACAAGTTTCTCTTTTACAGCATGCTTTGAGTTTTTGAAAATCAACAGTCCTCCTCTGAGTGCCGTCCTTTTTGGCTACCACCATCATGCAGGCACACCATTCACTTACCTTCCCAGTGGGCACAGGTTGCAAGATATCTGCTAACACATTCTCATCTATGTGCTCTTTGACTTCTTTCTCCCAATGTTTAGGGACAGTAATTAGTGTATGGTAAAAGTGAGGCACCTTACTTGGTAGCAGGTGTATGTGGTGCGGTTTGCCGCTCATTATGGGAAAGAGTCTTCTATTCACATTGAATGTTGTATCTGAATTGTTGTGCTTGAATAAAGGGACATTCTACTCTGTAGGAGAGTATGGCAGCTCATTGGGTCTCTCATTATTTCCCCCTATGCCAACAATTTTATTCCCATGAATGTTCAAAGCTGTGGGATTTAGGAAATTCGGATCTATCAACCCTATAGATTTGCATGCACTTAAGACAGAAACAACTTACATGTCCCATTGACAAAATACATACGCTCACCTGTTAACATGTTGCCACAATTGATGTTAACGTGACAATACTCCATTACACTCATTAGACCTCTTGCTGCATGTTGTAGCTTTGTTTCTGCTTTATTTAGAATTTTATATCAATTCCCAGGTTATGTGTTTGGACTGACCCAGCAAAACATATCTCATCCCTAGTATCTGCTACAGCTTTTAATTTGCAACTTTTATTACTTTTATTACACAAGACCATAACTTTCAGGGTCGGTTGAGAGCATGACGCAGCGCCAACACTTAATGCCTCAGACCTGTCATCTGCTAACTTCATTTTTGACATATATATATATATATATATATATATATATATATATATATATATATATATATATATATATATATATATATATATATATATATATATATATATATACATATATATGTATAGTATATGACCCGTGTACATGGATGATGAGACGTCGGAATATGGGTTTTCTTCATTTATTACAAAAGATTCGTTCATAAGTACACTATACACAACTACCCTTTCAGGTGAGGGACTTGTCAACTCGAGTGCACAGCGGCAACTACACTCCCTTCGCTACCAAATTGCAACCTCTGCAATAATAAGCTGAGACATTGATTTTTGTGGAATACTCATGAATATTAAGTTCATTTACCTTGTCATACATGACATCTCTGCATACATGAATTAGGACATTACTTCCCCCCCCCCCTCAAGCTTCTCACTCGGGAGGAGGTGCGCACTTGCCCTCACTAGTCTATGATATATGGAGGACACTCCAACCCGGAATAGGCATGGCATGAACTAAACAGAAATGGAACATAAAATATACTGTATTTTTGGACTCAAGCCATGACGTCCTGATGGAAGGTTACTTTAGTAGCTTCCCAAGGGTATATATGACTACAGTGATACTCCTAGAGACTCAAATCAAAGGTTTCACAGAATTCTAACTTCTAGCGCGAGTACCCTTAAGAATTACTCTCAAGGATGTCATATATAATCAGGGGACGTATTCTTGACATGCCACATGGCAATCTGTACCCCGAATAGCCTTTACGCTTTGAGGGGGATACGTGGCAGAATTAGAAGGGTAGCCGCATTAGAGGATACCCTGGTTCCCCTACTACTATCGTATCACAACCGCGCCAATTCCCTCTGGCGGTCATTCCTTTAACTGTAGCGACTCGCTATGGTGGTGTTCCCTGTTGATCTGACATTTTCAATCGATTTCAAGGGAATCTTTATGCTTTCTACGGCTTCTTTCTCCATCCAGAAAGTTGAGTATTTATTCTTTACAATATGTATTTTAGTTCCAGCCTCACAATGAAATTAGTGTATTCATTGTGTTTGGATCTACACCGGTCACCAGTGTCGCCATAGGCGCAGTCGTTCGTTAGGCATGTGTGATTTAGTTAGCAGAACGACATTTCCGGTTTTAATAGTATTAATTGTTATTATGAAAGCTATTTAGGCATTTTATATTGTAAAGATATTTATATGCATAATTTTCCCTTTTCCTGTGTTGATCTTATATGTCAGAGTTTTGGTGATTTTAGGTAACCGAGATCTCGCCTTGTCTAGGTATCCCATCCTAGACAACATATACTTTCGACATTTCCCCGGTTACCCTTGTGTATCGGTTATCATTCTTTGGAGATTGATATCTCCTGGAATTATATTAGCCGTTACTAGTCTCGAATAGAGATTTATGGGTAATCTCTCTTCCCTCTGAGAGTAGCCTTAGGCTACAACTCTCTACGTCGGCCTTGAATTTCGAATTCAGGCATGACTAGCCTAGAGTTTTTCTGTCTCTTCCCTTAACAGCAGACGGCAGTTTTGGGATTCGATCAGAACCTCAGAGTATTTAGTCTTTTGTCGGCAGTCGGTCGGCGGGGTGATTGCATTCCCCTGCCGGCTGAACTGCCGGCATAGGAGGCTAGCCCTCCCTAGATTACACCTGAAGTGGTTGCATGATGCCGCCACCTTCTCCCTGTGGTCTAGTAGACTAGTCCTATGCTCGCAGACCCTAGGCTGTAGAGTAGTATACTCTTGTGGCCTAGGATGGCACCGGCATTGGAACTCTGTTTCTCCCTTGTTGAGAGGAATGGCATGGACTGCCGTCCCCTTAACTGTATTAGCACCTCCTAAGCTGGAGAATAGAAGATTCTCCTGCTGCTTGGGGTTATGCCGGTACTGAAACAGAGTTTCTTCAAGGTGTGTAGGTCCGGCAACATTGCCGGCCCCTCCCATACCTCATATAGGACCCTTCCCCCCCCCCTGTTCTTTTACGATGGCCGAGCCATTGTCTTTCCTGGGCCGGCGTCCTGCAACCTTACCATTGTCGGTGGGTTGCCGGAGCCGGCCAGACCCCCTCTCCTCAGCTGACGGCTGTCGGTGACTGTCGGCTTCCGGCGGCCATACCGGCTGTGGGTGGGAGGTCCCTTTTGTCACCAAGGTTCTCCAGTTCTCCCTTGAACTGCTGGCCACAACTTCTGTTGTCGGCGTGTTGCTCTGGCCGGCAGTAGACCGGCACAGATAGGTACTGACTCAGTCGGTAGCATGCCGACTGTACTAGTGCTGCCGGAGGCTGGCCTAAAGTGGTAAGCCGGCAATAGTACTGTGGCTAGATGGAAGCCTGAATGTTACATTCTCCCCTTCCATTTGAACCTTCCTTTCTGAGAAAGGCAGTAAAATTAGACTTTTACATCCTTTATTACTGTATACATACACAGTAATAGATAGCCTTCACTCCATGCTTTCTCTCTCTCTCTCTTAACTAGCATGCTAGATGCTCCGGCAAGAGCTAGCTATCCGGCAACATGCCGGCTGAACTACAGTATATGTCTATATAGGTAGTTAGTATATTTGCAGTATAGTATATACGGCAGATGGAAAACTATCGTATTTATTATACTAGTAGTTATTTCCAAAGGCACTAAAATTAGACTTTTACATCCTTTGTTACTGTATACATACACAGTAATAGATAGCCTTCACTCCATGCTTTCTCTCTCTCTCTCTCTCTCTCTCTCTCTTAACTAGCATGCTAGATGCTCCGGCAAGAGCTAGCTAACCCAGCAACATGCTGGCTGAAGTACAGTATATGTCTATACAGGTAGTTAGTATATTTGCAGTATAGTATATACGTCAGATGGAAAACTATCGTATATATCATACTAGTAGTTATTTCCAATATATCCTGGGTATCCCTGCCCAAGTATTTGCTGAACCCAATCCTATATTGATAGAATAATATTTCGTTAATATTCTGATTTGAAATCAGTTTCCTTTTACCCTACAATATTAAATTTCGTAAAGGGCTCGTGATGTTACACCTCTAACCCTTAAAGGGGAAAGCCCTTATCCCTGAGTTTCCCTGATCAGGAAACTTCCTGATCTAATATTGTAAGGGAGGTCACAGCAAATAGATTGGTTGGGATACACAAATATATGTCTGTTATCTTTTATAATCAACATATCTTGGGTAGTGCGAGCTGCTGCTGGTACCGCTCCTATATCGAAAGAATGGCATTCCTTCGATACTCTGATTGTGAAATCAGTCCTCTTTACCTCAGTGTTAAGGATAAGGGGGGGGGGGGGGTGCTTTGTACACTTCCTTACACCTAGGTGTTCGACCCCTGTTTACCTGGAATTTCCTAGTCGGAGGAATCTCCTTATCTTAATACTGAGGGGAGGTAACAGCTTTGGCTCGCAAGGGATACACAGGTATGTGTCTCCCACTATCCTTTTATAGCTTTCTATCCTAAGCTATTTTTGTCAAAACATGATTTATGAAAATTGTTTATCTGTGTAATAATCAATTGAATACTCATTTCTGTTCTCCTTTCCTTACAGGAGGGACACCAGATAATGCATCGCAGTCTTCTGCAGTTATAAGAGCGAGTATTTTCACGGACATAATACATGCAGGTTCATGCCCCCAGCAATATTATTTCCAAAATCCCCAACCCCGTCTGAGACCCTCCGACCTGTAAGTAGGCCAGACCTTACTGTCGAAGGTCTCGAAAATCCCAATTCAATAGAATCTGGTATACAGCTCTTAACATTCTTATTTGGGTGTGAGTCTCTGAAATTTCTCCGAAACTATACCTTCCTATACACACTCTTAAGATGAGACTTCCTGTTTCTATTCCTCCTTTCTCCACTCAAGTTCGAGGAGAGGAGGGGAGGATGGAGGTACCCCCCCCTCGCTGCCAGTGCATACACGATGGCAGTCTCAAGCTGTCGAACTACGGTTGGTTTGGTTTCAGAAGTTATCTGAAACAAAATGCAGTTCAGCTGCGTAATCGCAATTCACGGAAACTCTACGGGAATTGGTCTGAAAATTTCACTTATTCATTGCAGTACTAGCAATTTAGTGTTCATTTGAAAGGTTTTAAGGTTTTAAAGCCTCCCCCAAAACCCCCCAACCTTACCTCACAAGGAGGGTAAGGTTGCAGATACTAACGGCACTAACGAATCTGAGCAGGACTCGAACCCCCGACTGGCAAACACCAGGCGGAGACGTTAACAATCAGGCCACACCTTGTAGTGATAACAACGACGGCAGTCATTGATTCACTGTCACATCTGACTTCGCCACCGAGAGCCGGCAGTGTGTGCCCTTGGTCACCACCCAGTCAATAGCTGAGTTGGTATGCCTTCAGTCGGCAACCTCCGACAACTGGCGGACTGCCGACAGCTCGAGGGGTCGCCAATGATTCAGAGGGCTGCTGACTACGCGTATAGTTTTCACTACTACCCAGTCACATTGAATACCGGCTAGGATGGTGTGATTTCTGACAGCCGACAAGTCACTGACATGCCGGAGAACTGCTAGCCATACCGGTACTGAAGTACTGTGCCAGTTAACTTATCCCCACGTACTAGCCTTGATGGTAATATGCCAGTTGTATAGGTGTATACAATACCCGGTACATCTGTAGTATAGGACCATATCACAGATAGAAATCTTTAGTACATAACTATACAATTGAATGGTTTTCCAGTACGCTACTCTATCCTTATAGGCTAGAATCTCCATCGGGCCCTACTTAAGAGAGGATGCCCTAGAATCAATAATTAGGATGGCCGCAGCAGTTGGCTGGAAGGATCCACACGTATGTGTCTCTCCTATTCTTTTCCAGCGTACTTATCCTAAGCTTTATACAATAGAAAGGAATCATCTATTACAGTGAAACACTGAGAAGCTGATATAGGCAAACGGTCAGGTATGACCTAAAAGGAGGACGGAAGGGTTTCTTCATTCTCCTTGGGATGTTAAACAGCATCCCACAGTTACAATGACCGCTGGTCCACAGACGTTCAGATATGTACACCTTCTGATCATGCAAAGCAAACAGAAGCTTCTGGTAGGAGGGAAGTTCCTCCTGGATCGCTGGACCTTCGATCCTTGGGTCCAAGGCTTAACCAAGATGAGACTAGAATGGAAATGGACATACCTCCACCATTCTTTCCTCAACTCTTCCTACATTCCAAATCCCCTGGAAGGGTGTACCTTAGAGCTCTAGAGCATACTAGCGGTGAGGAAAGTAGAGTCCATCGATTTCCAAGGAAGGCTGTTTAGTGTTCACGTGAAGGACTCGAGAAAACTCTGAGTCATTCTGGACTTGGCGCCACTCAACAAGTTCCAATAAAACAGCAAGTTGAGAATGTTAATCCTCCTGAACATAAGGACCTTATTCAGTAAGGGGTGTTGACAGTCTGGCCAGACCTGAAAGATGTCTATTGGCAACTTCCAGTCAGTCACCCCCTCCCCTCCTACCTAGGATCCAAATTACAGAAGATAACATATATCCTAGACAAGATTCTCATCGGACTAGATTCAGTCCTAGGATCTTCACGGGATTAGCAGACACAGTCAAGCGAAACCAAGCCTAGAAAGAGTTCAGACAACAATGGCCCTGGATGACAGGCTGGGGTGGGCAGCACCTAAAACGACTGTCTATGAACATCCATGAAGATGATCCGGACCCGGAACATCGGGGATGCAAGATAACTTCAAGAAGTCTCGATTCTCTCCAGCTCAGGGGCTTCAATGTTTTTAAAAAATCATTGAAACCTTTGGTCACCCTAATGCTCCTTTCCCTTGGGGATGTAAAAGGAGATCGCAAGGTCTGTCAAGAAACTATTGTAATCAGTCAGGATTCCATGACGCTAACAGGGAGGAGTTTTGACCTCTTTCCAGTTCACGATAATGACAGACCCAGTGCTATGTGCACAGCTGTAAGATGTGTTAAGAGGCTGGAGAGTATACGCATCAAACGCTCGAAGAGATCTAATAGGACCAATGATGGTCATTCCCCCTTCGCGTACCCTACAATGACCAAAGGCCACGGGCCTGTAGGCCATTTTAGCACTGTAATGGGTGGAGAAACTCTCTCCACACAGATCAGACCTCCTCAGGCTGATCTGGGGCATCGAAGCGATAATGAGGCGTCGAAATTGTCGAGGATAAGCGACGTCTCATTTCATTAGGGAATGCTAGCCATCCCATCCTTAAGGGAATGGCGCCTATCAGCAGCTCGTTTATATATATTCCGCAAGGTGACAGCGGATGCTCTTCTTGGGTTCAACCCAGTAGAGTTGGAATGGTACACGGACGCAGACCTATTCCCTCCCAGATAGGAATAAGTCCCCGAGCTGCAGATCGTTCTCTTCATCACGAGCGTCATCAAGATACTATCTCGATATTTAGCCCCATACGAGGATCCTCTAATGGAGGTAACAGATATCATGTCTCTAGATTTGAAGTGATGGACTAACAAATTCCTATTCAGCCCATCAAAATTCCTCCAAAAGGCCCTGTACATGCTGAGACCCTTCCAGGGAATAGGGGTTCTGTTGACTACCAGGTAGCCCAAGAACACCCCATTCCCCGCAATGAAGGAACTGAGGCTGAGGCTGCTCCTGGTTATGCACCTAGGATTATCCAGGAGGTTCAGAAGTTTTCTACCTTCGATTTACCACAGTACAACTGATCCCTTCATCTTATGAATTCCTTGCCCTTAAGAAGAATACAAGTCTAGTCAACTAGAAGACGATACGAGTCTTCTTGGGAAAAGAAGGTTGCTATGTAAAGCAAAAGGGACCGAAAGCTATCTCATATCTTCTGCTTGTCCTTCTTTGTCCACCCCTATATTCAAGGTCTGGCGGCCAACAGCACGATGGCCTTTGAGAAAGGAGACAGTGTATCCTTGGATACTATGAGAAGTCTAGTTCTTTGGCCTTGTCCCCATATAAACCCTTGAGTAAGCACCAAGGGTATGGCCGACTTTGCGAAAAGGTCACTTGATTGGATCTTTGGATCCATGGACCAATATCTATGTGCAAGATAGCCCCGACTAGACCTCTTCTATATGCCCTTTAAATGGATCTGATGAATGAAATCTTTAATAAGATTCCGAAAACATGCGCAGGCTTAGGCCTGGAACGCCACTAAAGCCCATTTCATGGTCTTTGGGCAAGGTCCTACATTATGCCTCACCTGTGAACAATGAGGATTGTTCCCTCAAGGATCCAACCTAAAAGGTTATTTTTCGGTTCGCTATAGCCTCTGGGGCTAGAGTTAGTGAAATAGTGGCCCTATCTAGGGATGGGGGCCACATTAAGTGGGAGAACTGCATCTCTTTCCTGATCTAACCTTTCTCACTAAGGACGACCTACCCACTAAGAGGTGGGGTTCCTGGAGAATCTCTCTAGGTCTACTAGAGCGTCTAAGGTCTATCTTCATAGAACTTCAGACTTCAGGAGAAACAGCTCTTTACAGGAGAAAGCTTTGGATCAAACTATCCCTACAACTGAGGGCGAAGCTCACCTATCTTACCCGCGGAGCGGATCCTGACAGTAATCCTGCAGATGAAGATCCGAGAAAAGTTGCTTCATCACTGAACCTTTCAGTGTGCGGACTTCAGCCTCTTCACTCATTTCCCGATCGGAGGTTGTCCAGTGTGTCTTACAGACACTAGACAAAACAAATCTATAGATTGAAGCATTATGTGGTGACGGCAGGTGCTATTTTGGACCCTTCGTCTAGCTCTGCGATGAACAGTAAATTGATTGGGACTATCAATTAAAAGGAGACAAGGTCAGCAATTTTCATGTGACCTCCCTTTGATTAAGTGTTGCCAAGGTAACACCAAATCTGTTCAGAATCTCAGTTGTGAAATTATACGGAACCACTAGTGCCGTGTGTACATAGTACACAGTGTTGTTAGACTATTTCATGTACAGAAATTATAGAGAAAAGTCTTGTTAAAAGAGCTTTTCTTCAATCTAAGAGTGGCACTCATCATTTTCCCCTTTCAAAAAGGGAACATTAATTTCTGTGTATGTCTCTTGTATAATTTCCTTATCATGCTACATTCATTTAGCATGTAGTCATTTATTAGGAATAAATGTCTATTAAAATGCAGTTGCGTCCTATTTTTGCCCAGAGTTCCTTGACTTACTCATGTAAGTATTTCTCATATCATTGTATGCTTACAAACAACGGATGAGGACACTGATATTGGTTCCGCAATATATATAATCCTTGAGACCGTTTGTATTCTCAGTGTATACTTATGTTTGTTCATACAATATATGCTACCTTGAGGTCCCTTTTCTAACGTCTAAAAATGACTCTTCCCTACAGGGGGCAGGAACCACTAACATTGTTATGCTTAGTGATAATGATGAATAACGGTAATATCATTTTGTCTCAATTGGCCCTTTTGGCCGTAGAAATATTGTCCCAAGGTTAAGGCACTGATAAAAATCCACAGATACATTAATACTCTGGTATGCTTCCATCAGGACGTCATGGCTTGAGCCCAAAAAACGGATTTTGAGCGAAGCGAAAAATCTTCTTTTGGGTGAGATGGCCATGACGTCCTGATGGACCCACCCTTCTTTTTTATGAAAAGATCTTCACAGTTTCCCTCCCGAACTACTGTATCTGTAGCACCATGCTCAACGCTACAAGGAATGACCGCCAGAGGGAATTGGCGCGGTTGTGATACGATAGTAGTAGGGGAACCAGGGTATCCTCTAATGCGGCTACCCTTCTAATTCTGCCACGTATCCCCCTCGAAGCGTAAAGGCTATTCGGGGTACAGATTGCCATGTGGCGTGTCAAGAATACGTCCCCTGATTATATACGATATCCTTGAGAGTAATTCTTAAGGGTACTCGCGCCAGAAGTTAGAATTCTGTGAAACCTTTGGTTTGATTCTCTGGGAATATCACTGTAGTCATATATACCCTTGGGAAGCTACTAAAGGAACCTTCCATCAGGGCGTCATGGCCATCTCACCCAAAAATAGATTTTTCGCTTCGCTCAAAATCCGTTATATAGAAATCACCCACAAAAGAATAACACATCTTCCACAAAAAAAAAAAAAAAAAAAAAATGAAATATTGCATGTAAAAATGTACACATTACAATATGAATAATTCCACTCATTTCTTCTTAGGACCTCTGCAACCAAAACACAGAATACCCAAAGTGAAAAAAAAATCATAACATCAGCTTTACATAACCTCATCAATAACCTCCCTCTGGTTGCGGGCAATACGGGCTTCTTGGGCGGGACAGGGGTAAGAATAGATATTATTATTATTATTATTACTATCCAAGCTACAACCCTAGTTGGAAAAGCAAGATGCTATAAGCCCAGGGGCTCCAACAGGGAAAAATAGCCCAGTGAGGAAAGGAAATAAGGAAATAAATAAATGAAGAGAACAAATTAACAATAAATCATTCTAAAATAAGAAACAACATCAAAACAGACATGTCATATAATAAACTATCAACAACATCAAAAACAAATATGTCAAATAAACTATAAAAAGACTATGTCCGCCTGGTCAACAAAAAAGCATTTGCTCCAACTTTGAACTTTTGAAGTTCTACTGATTCAACCACCCGATTAGGAAGATCATTCCACAACTTGGTCACAGCTGGAATAAAACTTCTAGAGTACTGCGTAGTATTGAGCCTCGTGATGGAGAAGGCCTGGCTATTAGAATTAACTGCCTGCCTAGTATTACGAACAGGATAGAATTGTCCAGGGAGATCTGAATGTAAAGGATGGTCAGAGTTGTGAAAAATCTTATGCAACATACATAATGAACTAATTGAACGACGGTGCCAGAGATTAATATCTAGATCAGGAATAAGAAATTTAATAGACCGTAAGTTTCTGTCCAACAAATTAAGATGAGAATCAGCAGCTGAAGACCAGACAGGAGAACAATACTCAAAACAAGGTAGAATGAAAGAATTAAAACACTTCTTCAGAATAGATTGATCACCGAAAATCTTGAAAGACTTTCTCAATAAGCCTATTTTTTGTGAAATTGAAGAAGACAGACCTAATATGTTTCTCAAAAGTAAATTTACTGTCGAGAATCACACCTAAAATTTTGAAAGAGTCATACATATTTAAAGAAACATTATCAATACTGAGATCCGGATGTTGAGGAACCACCGTCCTTGACCTACTTACAATCATACTTTGAGTTTTGTTAGGATTCAACTTCATACCCCATAATTTGCACCATGCACTAATTCTAGCTAAATCTCTATTAAGGGAGTCACCAACCCTAGATCTACATTCAGGGGATGGAATTGATGCAAAGAGAGTAGCATCATCTGCATATGCAACAAGCTTGTTTTCTAGGCCAAACCACATGTCATGTGTATATAGTATGAAAAGTAATGGGCCAAGAACACTACCCTGTGGAACACCGGATATCACATTCCTATATTCACTATGGTGTCCATCAACAATAACTCTTTGAGATCTATTACTTAAAAAATCAATAATAATGCTAAGAAACGACCCACCCACTCCCAACTGTTTCAGTTTGAAAACAAGGGCCTCATGATTAACACGGTCAAAGGCAGCACTAAAATCAAGGCCAATCATACGAACTTCCCGACCACAATCAAGGGATTTCTGTACAGCATTAGAGATTGTAAGAAGGGCATCACATGCTCCAAGGCCTTTACGAAAACCAAATTGCAAACTAGGGAGTAGATGATTACCTTCAGCAAACCTATTAAGACGTTTTGCCAGAAGACGTTCAAAAACTTTAGATAATATGGGAGTTATGGAAATTGGGCGGTAATCAGTGGGACTTGAGCTACCACAAACACATTTACATAGAGGAGTAACATTACCAATTCTCCAACTAGTGCTAAAAGCTCCTCTTCTTGCTAACTTGCGCAAAATAACAGATAACTTTGGAGCTAAGAAATCTGCTGTCTTTATAAAAAACAAAGGAAAAATACCATTTGGGTCTACACCTCCATAAGCATCAAGGTCCATCAACAGAGCTTTAATCTCACGAGATCGAAAAGCTAAACTAGTTAGTTTAGCCTCAGGAAAACAGGAATGAGGAAGTTCAAGTTTTTCATTACTCTGTTTACTGTCAAAAACATCAGCCAAAAGGGTTGCCTTTTCCTTTGGACAGTGAGTGACTGAGCCATCTGGTTTAAGTAAAGGAGGAACTGTTGCATCTACACCAAAGAGTGCAGATTTAAGGGTAGACCACCATTTATGTTCCTGAGTTGTACCAGAAAGTGTTTCTTTTATGGTTAAATTGTACTCCTTTTCAGTTGAGGCATAAACTCTCTGAGCAAAAGCTCGAAGCTGAGTATAGTTGTTCCAGGTCAAATCTGATCTGTTACCCTTCCAAAGTTGATAGGCCTCCTGCTTCTCCAAAAAAGCACGTCTACAATCATTATTGAACCACGGTTTGTCCTTCACTCGGTACCTTAGCACACGAGAAGGGATACGCCTATCAATTATGTTGACTAGATTCTCATTCAAAGGGACAACAGGATCTACACTATTATATAATTGTGACCAATTCAAGCACAAAAGATCATGTAAAATCCCATTCCAGTCTGCTTGGGATTTCATATAAATTTTACAAGAATATGATATATCAGGGACAGGCTGCTCAGTCTTCACTAATAATGAAATCAAGGCATGATCAGATGTCCCGACTGGAGAACCAACCTTACCAGTTATAACGCCAGGGGAGTCAGTGTATACAAGGTCCAAGCAATTACCAGACCTGTGAGTAGCTTCATTTATGATTTGCTCACAGCCTGATTCAGAGGCAAAGTCTAAAGCTCTTAAGCCATGGCGATCGGTAGGAGAGATAGAACTTAACCACTCCCTATGGTGAGCATTAAAATCACCAACAAAGACAAAAGAAGCCTTTCTATCATCTTCTTGTATCTTAGCCATAATGGTAAGAAGACAATCGAAGATAGAATCATCCATGTCTGGATTCCGGTAGATCGAACATAAATAAAAGTTGTTATGCCTGCCACAAACTTTTATTACCTGAATCTCATGACATCCACATTGATAGCAGGACTTATGAGAAGCAGGGTACTCGGTCCTAATATACACCGCCATTCCCCTGGCCCTAGGGATGGCATCACGTTTCAACATTATTGGCTTCTTGAAACCAGTTATAAGGAGCTCAGATGAGTGCCTCATATTAGAAACCAAAGTTTCTGAGCACAAAAGAATATCATACTGTCTGGACGCAACTGTAAGGTCTTGGATATTTGCATGAAGACCACGAATATTGCAATACAGAAGACGACATTGACGAAATCTAGGACGTACTGGTCCAGGATTTCGCTCAATGTCTCCAGACAGCATAAGAATTAATAGAAATAAAAAAGAGACATCATACTTAAAAACTAGATTAACAAGAATTATAACAAAAACAATACGTACAGAATTATAAACAAAGTGATTGATGATACCCATAGACTATAGTAAAAAGTCGGAAAAACTGGTCAACATGGAGGAGCCGATACACCATGCAAGGCTAAATACCCTCCAGGATAGCCACTTCAACTGAAGGGAGGACAGTAAGGATGGTTTTGAGAAGAAAAAGAATCAGAAAAAGGAAAAGACAACCTCTTGATAAACCACCTACATCCCTCGATTTTACTTGTCGAGGTTTACGGCACAATTTCGCAACACAACTCACCACCACTGTTTCACCATTTATTTAAATCACTACAACACTTGCACTTGCAACTTTCAACCGGTGGCCACTAGCCGTTTTCCCGAGAAAATCATTCATCTTCCCGCCCTTCTCTTATAACATTAAGTATAAGGTATTCACACCTACTCATTCTGTAACACTGCCTATCCTCAAGGCTGAACTTTAATCCTGCAGCCACTTGCTATTCGGGAACTGCCCCGGCCCCAGCAACCAGGAATCATATAGATACACGAATAATACAGCATCCACCTGATGGAGCTCACTTGACCTATTTAACCTCTGATTGTTTTTAGGTTCACTTAGCAATGTTATACATATTTCCACACTCAGCAAAATTACCACAACATTTTACGTATACATTGAGCATCAACATAAGAACACATTGTTATCATCAAGTTTATTTAAAACACGTCAAAAGAAGAAATGAGGTCTGTTCAAACAATAAATACAACAAAGGAAAAAAAAAATTTACTCATCAACTCGAGGGATGTCACGTATGCAGGGGTAAGGAGGAACACTTTTGAAAACTACCTCTTCAAGTACCACATGTATTTGTACCTGATGATGTTCAGACACTGCGCCATTAAAAATGCTTTGTATTACAACTGTGTTAGATTTAACCATCTTTATTCGGTACGAACCAAAATACGCTGGCTCTAGTTTGTGTTTCCTAGGTTGTAATCGTTTCAAATACACACGATGACCCACAAATACTTTTACCAGTGCGGTTTTGAACCGACCATCATACTTTGAGCTGTGATTTTCATTAGCTCTTTTCAAAAACCTTTCAGTGGTGTTCATTACTCTCCTCAATAGATTTAATAAATATACGCGGTAGTGCTCAGTTGAATAATTTGGCAATTGTTGCAAATTAATGAGTACCGTATATGGTAACACAGGATCCTGTCCATACACTAAAAAGAAAGGCGTGTCCCTGAGCGAAGCATTATATGTAATGTTCAAAGCTAGCTCAGCTGTAGGAAGCATGGCGTGCCAATGAAGGGGGTCATCAGCCACTAAGTAATGTAAGATCCACACTACTTCCCTATTATGCAATTCTACTAAGCCATTTGCTGAAGGCCTATATGCGGTCACTGAGAAGTGTTCAATTTTCATCAAGTGCGTGACCGATTTCACCACTTTATTTATAAACTCAATACCATTATCACTTATTCAAAATTTTCGGGCAACCAAACCTAGTAATGAAAGAGCACAGCGCCTGGGCTAATGAATTTGCAGATTTATCCAATATTGCGTAAGTATGAGTGTACCGAGTAAATGCATCCACAAATACACATATATACTTATGTTGTGATAACCCAGTAAGAAATAGTCCTACTACATTCATAAGCACTCTATAAAATTTAATAGGAATCACAGGCCACCTTCTGGCTTCCGGTACAGTTTTTTTATGTTCTTTGAAACAGTTACAAGCATGACTACCTTTTATATAATTCTCTATAGATTTTTTTGGCCTCAGGCCATGTCGTCCTGAAGGAAGGTTCCTTCGGTAGCTTCTTAGGGTATATTTGACTACAGTGGATATTCCCAGAGATTTAAACTAAAGGTCTCCAGAATTCTAACTTCTGGCGCGAATATCCCTAAAGTTGCCTTTTAGGATATTGCATAATAACAGGGGACGTACTCTTGACACGCCACATAGCTATCTGCACCCCACATAGCGTTTACGCTTCGAGGGGGAAGGAGTGGCAAGATTAGGGAGGAGCCGTTACAAAGTTCTCCTCCTCTGTTACTGTTACGGGCACTCGGATGACGTCATATCCATCGCCATCTTGGATGACGTAGCATCCACCCGCCATCTTCATTCCTTTCGCTGTAGCGTCCCAAACAGGTGTTTTTTCCCAGTTCTTTCGCTATATCGGATATCATGTTGCAATCTTCAGCTTCTTCTACCTCTGGAAAGTTGAGTACCTACCTCTTATATCGTATAAATGCAGCTCTAGTTGTAAAGTAACGCTTTTCTCAAAATATATAGGGATTTGCTTTTGGGGCAGAGCTCTTGCCTAGACCGGAGGCGCCTCGGCGCTGTCGTTCACAACTCATGCTTTATTTAGTTAGCCAGAACGACCTTCCCGGTTTTATAGCTTCTATCTTATTAGCTATTTAGTCTTCATTGCTAGGAATTAGTTATATTATGCCGTTAGTACTCCTTAGCTTCGGCGTATGCATAGCCGATTTACTGTTCCTAGACTCCCTAGCCTAGATGCCTTAGGTTACTTTCATGCATGATATAATAAGTGTTCCTGGTGTTATTTAATTTAAATGAAGATAATAGGCAAATTATACGTATAAGATATATTGAATTGCATATGATTTCCTCTTCCATGATAGTATACCAAGAGTTTCGATGAATCATGTAGTCGATCTCTATGCCACTAGGCTAGCAGCCTAGTGGCTTTAGTATACTTTCACACATATCCCCGGTTACCTTTATGTATAAGGTAATCTCTTCCTCCCTCTGTGGGTAACCTACGGTTACAATCCGAGCCATTCTTGCCCTGAATTGTCATTCGGGTAAGGTTAGGCTAAGATATTTCTGCCCCTTTCCAAACCATGGCTGATGAATTTGAGTTTGGGTCAGAACCCCAGAGTACTTGTCGTGTGCCTCCAGCTTCCCCATAGGATGAATATAGTCTCCTATTGGACATGGTTGATAGGTATAGGGGGCCTTGCCCCCATAGACTGCACTTGAAGGGGTCTGAGACCCCCTTCACCATGTAAGCTAGCGACTAGTCCGGTGTTTCGAGATTGTGGGGCTGAAGGATATGAATATCCTTTAGCCTAGCTTAGGCTAGCATGAAGATTCTGCTTCTTTATAGTTTAGGACGGCTTGATGATGCTAGTCCCTTTACTACACTAACCCTCCCTAGGCTGGAGAATGTACTCTCCCTATACCTAGGATAAAGTTAGTTCAGAAGCGGAGTTCCCTTGCTGTCTAACGAGGATGGCTCACACCGGCTCCTCACCCTCTCCTCCCAGGACCCTTTTCCCCTACCCCTCTCTGTCCTTTAGTGATGGTCTAGCCATCACACCCCGATCCGCTGTCCTACATCCCACCTAGTGCCGGCGGGTTGTAGGGCCAGCCTGGTCTTTTGCCTGTTGTGTTTAATCGTTCAGCTTCCCTCTTGCATACCTCGCTACGGGATTGCTGTTTCGGCGAGCCTAACTGCCGGCAGAGACCCCCCTTGTGACTTTAGAGTGTTCTTCAGTCCTCCCTTGGACTGCCATCCGTTGCCCCTGTCCGTCTGTCACTGGCATGGCTGCGGATGGATGGAAGCCTGATCACTAACATGCTCTCCCCTTCCATTTGATCCCTCCTTCTAGAGGAAGGCAGTGTTGGGGTGGCTTGTTGCCACCCCTTCACCTCCCTTCACTCATTGCTTTCTCTCTCTCTATGGGCTAGTACTGTCGACCACGTCGACTGCTGGCCACCAACCCTGCCGGCAGAAGCCAGGTAGGGTTGGTGGTCTGTCAGCCATTAGCCTCACTGTTACTGTTATCTCTGCTGGCGGCAGCCGCCAGTGTACGCCTAGGCCACTACTCAGTCACATTGTATGATGGCTGGGTTGGTATGCCTTCAGCCGGTAGCCCACCTACTGCCGACATACTGCCGGCAGTTTGAAGGGTTGCCAGCAATTCGGCAGACCGTCGGTGCCACAGAAGGCTTCTCCAATACCCAGCCACATTGAATGATGGTCAGGGTGGCGTGCCTTCTGCCGGCGACGTGCCGGCGGGCTGCTACCTACTTAAACATTGAGTTACTGTGCCAGCTGAGCTATCCTGAGTACTAGCTTTGCCAGCGGCATGCCGGCAACATCTATTGAATGAGAATATACAATAGCCAGTACATCTGTAGTACTGCTATATACCTCAGACAGACAACTATAGTATATATTTATACAATAGATACTTTTCCAACATACTCTGTGCATCCATGCGCAGTCCCTTGTTGAGACCTACCTGAATTGGGAGAATGATTTCCCCCCTCTTCTCTACGCTGATTGTTCATCAGCCCCTCCAAATTCCCATTATTAGGTTCCTGAAAGTGCGTGTTGTTTACACTACTCTCCCCCCGTTGGTTAGAATCTTCTATTGGACCTCCTACAAAGAAGTCCTAGGATCAATAATGAGAAAGGTCACAGCAATTGGCTGGGCGGGATTCACAAGTATGTGTCTTTCCTAATTCTTTTCCAGCTTACCTATCCTAAGCTTACACTAAGAAAGGATTTAATATTACAATAATTAATATGAATTTAAGTCTATTGTGATAGACTTCAATATACTCATATTCTTTTCCTCTCTTTACAGGAGGAGTACGTCCAGTGTGAGAGTGCGTTCTGTAGTGTACGTCGCAGGGACTTCTATGGTCATCTGGGGTGCCGGACACGCTCCCGTTGTTCCATTTCCGAGGGGTCTCTCAAGTACTGGGACCCACAGGCGTGCACGGTGTGCAAGGACCTGTTACATAAGGGATTTGAATCTTCCCAGTCTGCGGAGTCAAGGGATAACGCTCGGGAGAAACTACGCAAGTGGGTGAGTGGTTTCCAGAAGAATGCCACGGGGCCTTATCTTCCCAGTAAGCGCATGAGGGCCATGCTTTTCCCTAGGGCATCTGCGGATGCCGTAATCCCTCAACCTCACCCTGAGATCCCATGCATCCAGCTGATGATCGACTTAGATGTCTCGGATGCAATGAAAGACATCCACATTGAAGATGACAGGATGTCGGAGGTGTCAGAGGACACCGAGAAGGACCTTTTTGCCGATGGCCGAGAAGAGGAGTCTACTGTGGCTCCGGAGTCGGAAGAGGAGTCTACTGTGGCTCCGGAGTCGGAAGAGGAGGATGTGGCATCCCTCTCAGTGCCGTCGACTCCTGCCCCGGAACCGGTACCTTCTACCTTGTCCACTCCCCTTCCTACGAAGTCGGACGATACTATGGCTGCCATTCAGGCCATGATGGCGATCTTCGACGAGAAGATCAAGCAGAGGGATGCGGAGCTCAAAAAGGAGCTTCTCCGTCTGTCGATTCAACAAGGGTCTCAGAAGAGACTCAACGTCAAGGACCTTCCCTTCTGCTCAGAGATCAACCCATGGAAGCATGCCGAGTACATGCCTATCACAAACGGAAAGATAGTCATCTCGGACAAGCTGGGCGCCATTCCCATTGAAGATGTGGGGTTCTGGCCGAACTTCGACTCATACCCAGACTGTTTTGTTCGTCTCAAGACGGAACCAGCTTCCAAGGAAGAAATGGAGCCTAAAGAGGTCATCGTCTTTGACCACTCTAAGGCTCAGGTGCTGTTCGCCGACTGCCTGAAGGAAAGAGGCTACACCAACTCCAAGGTGCCAGCCCTAAGCAAGAAGCACCCATCCTTTCTTGCTCCCAATACTATGGTTTTTCCCTTCGCGGAAAAATACTTCAGGGCAGTACTGAAGGTAGTGGAAGCGGGGAAGCCTTGCCCTACTCTCGAGGAGTGTAGGCCCCTCTCCCTAGCTCTGCCACCTGACGATAAAGACTGGAAGGACATCTAGTTGACCTTCTCAGTCGGGAAGTTGGAGGCTGACATTGCTGGACGCCAGTTCAGCGAGAACCTCCCCAAGCTATCCGATTTCCTACTCTCTAGGGAACAGGATACGCAGGAGAGACTGGCTGCTTCTCTCTCTCTCCAGGTGTCTATGGAGACAATGGCTGGGGAACAGAAGACCCCGGACATGTTTATGGTCCTCGAAAAGACTCCCTTGGCGACTCTGACGAAGGACTTCTACAGTTTTGTCAGGGCATGACGGGCGTCCAGGGAGTTCGTGTTCACGTCTGCGACGGTCAAGCACAAACCTATGAAGTTGATTTCTTCCAATATATGGGGAAAAGATCTTTTCCCCTCCGATTTGGTCAAGGAGATTGTCGACAAGGCCACCACGGAGAATAGGAACCTTCTCCAGAAGTGGGGCATGTCGGCAAAGAGAAAATCTTCTCCGGATGAGGGTCCCCAGCCTAAGAGGACTTCAAAGAGACCAAGACTCCCACCTCGCCCAGCAAAGCGACAACTTCCCGTGACCGCAACGCCACAGCTAGTGGCGTAGGCCCAACCAACCTTCCAGCTGGTGCCCCAACAAGTGGTGACTCAGTCACCAGCCTTTACTCCAGCTTACGAGAGGTAGTCTACTACCTTTCGTGTGAGGGGTAGAGGCTCAGGAAGAGACTCCTCTAGACGTCCCTCCATAGGGAGAGGAGGTAAGGGGGCAAGCGGTCGAGGAGGCAAGTCCTCCGGAAACAAGAAGCAATGAGTTGCTTCCGGTAGGAGGAAGACTCCATCTCTTCCAGGATCGTTGGACCTTCGATCCCTGGGCCCACAGTATCGTCAAGAATGGACTAGGCTGGAGCTGGAAGACATTGCCTACAGCTTTTCCACAATTCTTCCAACACTCCACCCCCCGTTCTGGAAGAATATGTCCAAGAACTCTTGAACAAAAGGGTGATCAAGAGAGCAAAGTCCATCAAATTTCAGGGAAGACTGTTCTGTGTTCCCAAGAAAGACTCCAACGAACTCAGAGTCATCCTGGACTTGTCCCCTCTCAACAAATTCATCGAGAACAACAAGTTCAAGATGCTAACCCTTCAGCACATAAGGGCCCTATTGCCCAAGAAGGCATACACAGTCTCCATAGACATAGCGGACGCCTATTGGCACATTCCGATGAATCGCCAGATCTCCTCCTACCTAGGATTCAGGCTTCATAAAAGAAAGTACACTTTCAGAGCCATGCCCTTCGGGCTCAACATAGCCCAAAGGGTCTTTACGAAGTTTGCAGAGACTATCCTTCAACAACTACGCCTACAGGGCGTCCAGGTAATGGCCTACCTGGACGATTGGCTGGTGTGGGCAGCATCGGAAACGGAATACCTGCAAGCATCCAAGAAAGTGATCCAATTCCTGGAACATCTAGGATTCAAGATCAACACCAAAAAGTCTTGACTATCTCCGGCTCAGAAGTTCCAATGGCTAGGCTTACATTAGGACCTACAGTCACACCGTCTCTTCATTCCGTTAAAGAAGAGGAGGGAGATAGCGAGGTCTGTCAAGAGACTCCTCAAATCCAAGTGGATTTCAGGACGTCAACAGGAGCGTGTGCTCGGCTCCCTCCAGTTCACTTCGGTGACAGACCCAGTGCTGAAAGCACAGCTAAAATATGCATCAGGAGTCTGGAGAAGCTGCGCATCAAACGCTCGAAGAGATCTCAGAAGACCACTCCCGTCTCGGCTTCGATCACTCCTCAAGCCATGGTCGGAGGCCAGCAAGTTCAAGAGGTCAATGCCTCTACAACTGTCTCCACCCTCAGTTACCATCTACACGGACGCATCGCTGGAAGGATGGGGGGGGGGGTCACTTCCATCAACGCAAGACTCAAGGAACTTGGTCCTCCCTGTTCAAGACGTTCCACATCAACATCTTGGAGGCCATGGCAGTCTTTCTCACTCTAAAGCGATTGTCTCCTCGTCCCTCAGCCCACGTGCGACTGAATTTGGACAGCGATGTAGTGGTCAGATGTCAGAATCATCAAGGCTCACAATCTCCTCAACTCAACCAAGTGATATTAGCCATCCTCCGCCTAGCGGAGAAGAAGAGATGGCACTTATCAGCAGTTCACCTTCAAGGGTTCCGCAATGTGACAGTGGACGCTCTATCCAGGATAGCTCCAATAGAGTCAGAATGTTCCCTAGACGCAGAATCATTCTCCTTAATCGTACGACAAGTCCCGGAACTGCAGATCGACCTCTTCGCAACGAGCGACAACAAGAAACTTCCTCGATACGAGGCCCCGCCCAACCTTCTGCTCAAGGTCCTCACCAAGATGAGATCCTTTCAAGGAACGGCAGCCCTAGTGGATCCCAAGTGGCCCCGGAGCAACTGGTTCCCCCTGATTCTGGAATTACAACCAAAGCTGATTCCATTGCCGGACCCAGTTCTGTCTCAACAAGTTTAGAAGTCGACTGTCTTCGCTTCATCACAGAAAACCAGAGCCCTTCATCTCATGATTTTCTCTCCCTTGCCGTAACGAAAAGGTTTGGAATCTCGAAGAAAAGCCTAGACTTCTGGAGAAATATAAGTCAAAATCGACCAGAAGGCAATACGAGTCATCTTGGAAGAAATGGGTATCCTTTATCAAGGCAAACAATCCGAAGGAAATATCGATGGATTTCTGCCTGTCCTTCTTTATCCACCTTCATGAACAAGGTTTAGCAGCCAACACGATCTCTACGTGTAAATCTGCCCTGACAAGAACCTTGCTATATGCCTTCCAAATAGATCTGTCTAACGGAATCTTCAACAAGGTGCCGAAAGCCTGTGCTAGACTCAGACCAGCGTCCCCTCCAAGACCCATTTCATGGTCTCTCGACAAAGTGCTACACTTCGCCTCAGGCTTGGACAATGAGACTTGCCCTCTGAAAGATTTGACCCAGAAAGTTATTTTCTTGTTTGCTTTAGCTTCAGGGGCTAGAGTTAGTGAAATTGTGGCATTATCTAGGGAAGAGGGCCACATCCGGTTCGTTGACACGGGTGAGCTCACCCTCTTTCCTGACCCAACGTTTCTCGCCAATAATGAGTTACCCATAAAAAGATTGGGTCCC